>NW_007259586.1:1010618-1125217 GCF_000164805.1 Carlito syrichta | reverse complement strand
GGCCACTGCACTCCAGTCTGGGCGACAGAGTGAGACTCCAACTCAAAAAAAAAACAAAAGTGATGAAAATGCTCTAAAATTAGACAGCAGTAATGGTTACACAAGTTTTGAATATTCTAAAAACCACTGAATTGTACTTTTTAAAGGGGCAAGTTTTTATGGTATGTCTATTACTTTTCTTTCTTTTTTTTTCTTTTTGAGTTGGAGTCTCACTCCATCACCCAGACTGGAGTGCAGCGGCCGCTCCTGGCCACTGAAGCCTCGACCTGCTGGGCTCCAGAGAGCCTTCTGCCTTAGCCTTCCAAGTAGCTGGAACTTGTGCTATCACGCCCAGCTAATTTTTGATTTATTGTAGAGATGGGGTCTTGCCAAGTTGCCCAGGTGGGTCATGAACCTGCGGGCTCAGGTAATCCACTCACCTTAGCCTCCCAAAGCACGGGATTACAGGCTGAGCCACCGAGCCCGGCTTACATTTCTTTTTTAAAACAGCTTTATTAGGATACAGTTCATCACCACTACAACTGACCCATTTAAAGGGAACAATAGGCCAGGCATGGTGGCTCGGCCTGTAATCCCAGCACTTTGGGAGGCCGAGGTGAGAGGATTGCCTGAGTCCAGTGGTTCGAGATCAGCCTGGGCAACTTGACGAGACCTTGTTTCTACAATAAATCAAGAAAAATTAGCTGGGCGTGGTGTTCCAGCTACTTGGAAGGTTGAGGCAGAAGGATCACTGAGCCCAGCAGGTTGAGGCTGCAATGGCCATGAGCGTGCCACTGCATGCCAGCCTGGCCGACAGAGTGAGACTCCAACTCAAAAAAAATAAAATAAAGTGTACAATATTCACAAATATGCGCAACTATTTCCACAGTCAATTTTAAAACATTTTCACCACCTTAAAAAGAAACCCTGTACTTTTTAGCTATTTCTCCTTCTCCCTCCAGCCCTCTCCAGCTCTAAAAAATTACTAATCTATTTTCTACCTGTACAGATTTCCCTATTCTAGATATTTCATATGAATGTAATTGTGTAATGTGTGGACTTCTTTCACTTAGCATAACATTTTCACAAAGTTCATCCATGTTGTAGGATTACAGATTCCTTTCATGGCCTAATGATATTCCACTGTATGGCTACATGTACACTTTTTTGTCTGCATTCATTGACTGATGGGTATCTGGGTTGCGCATACTTTTTGGCTACTATGAATACTGCTGGTATAAACATTCATGTAGAAGTTTTTGTGTGAGCATATATGTTGCCTTCTCTTGGATAGGAGTAGAACTGCCAGGTCATATTGAAACTCTATGTTTAACTGATGAACTGCCAATCCTGTTTTCCAAAGTGGCTGCACCATTTCATATTCCCACTAGCAGTGTTGGAGACTTCAGATTTCTCACTGTCCTCACCAACACTTGTTATTATCTGAGTTTTTGATTCTACCTATCCTAGTGGGTGTGAAGTGGCTATGTTTCCGATTTTAAAAAGGAGCAGAAGACTCCCATGGAGCTTGAAACTCTGATATCCTGCCAAGTGTTTCCATGATGTTTTGAGGAGAAGCCTGAGCTAAAACATGGGGGTGGGGTGAGAGATGTGAAATAAACCACTGCAATCCAGGGCATGTCCCGGCCCCAGGCTGGAGGCTGCCTGCCGCATGTCAGAAGTCCTGCCTGGCTCATTCAAAGGGAAAGACTCTCCTATGGCAGGAAAGAGGAAGGAAACAGCAGGGCTTAATTTTAAGGAGCTCTGTAAACAATGTAATGGTCAAGGGCTCGATGAACAGTGGGCTAACAGCCATTTTGGGCTGAGGGAATGGAGCCATGCCCAGCGTTACATTCCACTCAGAAGGCTCCATAAGACTGGTCAGTAAGAAAAGCTCAGTCTGGAGGGCTGCTACCATGTTCACCGCGCGTTGAAGCCTCCTCCCTGGTCTGGATCAGGAGGAAATTCAGTAGGCCTGCTCTCAGAAGGCATGGGTGTGGGGTGGATGCACGGAAGGAAGGCACTCATATCTTGGCCTCTAGTAGACACACTGGGTATTGTGATGGCCAAAAAGTGGCCCACAGGAGTCCCCACGCCACCAAGTGAACTCTTAGTTAGGATTCCGGCAGCAGGGATCCCAAGGCTCAGGGGAGACTGGGGAGGACAAGAGGAAGGGGGGACTCGCATCTGCCCAGCAGTTCCAGTCAAGCCCAGGAATCACACCCTCACTCCCACTTAGAACAAAGACCAGGAACAGCTCCAGATTCATCTCAGTCTTGAACCACATCTTCCTGTGAGACTGTGTCATTCCTGTTTGAGTGAGTGCGTGCGTGAGCGTGTGTGTGTGTGTGTGTGTGTGTGTGTGTGTGGTTTCAGCTGTCCAGCATTTTCAGTGCTCTTTGCAACCCAACTTGGATCCCGCCCCCCCAGTCAAAAAGGTGGCAAGAGCTATGTTCCAACAATTAGAAGGCAAAAAGAACGTAAAGCTGCAAGTGCAGATTTCAGCGGTTTGGAGAAACAGCAAGAGTACAAGTCAACATCAAGGAATTATTTTTACTACAGCAACTGTTCTCTTGAGGCTCATTCTTCCTGTGTTTAACCTTTCATTCTTGGGGTTGGAAAGAAATACACATTAAAACCCTAGCCTCATATGCTGAGAAAATTCACGGCTAAACCCGGGTACCAGAGCCCTTTTGAAACAAAAGAACTATCTTCCTGTAACTGATTATTCTGATTTGTAACTGAACCAACTCATGCTCCCTTCTGATTAAATGCATGTACTCAAAGAACCACATAATGAGGCAACTGTTCAGTAAATACTGTATGTGGTTTCAGTGGGAAATAAATTGCATCCAGCAGCTGTATAACCATGGGTAACCATGGGTTGGGGTTTACTCTGATAACAGGAATTACTCCCATAATGAAGAGTTCCTCTGGGCCTCCTGGCCCTTCATAAAAATACCCAAGAAAATCACAAAGACAGTCTTACCACATACAAAACTCTCTGGTGGCACAGAGAAGATGCTCTGGCCCTTCAGCGACTCTGGGTGAGCACAGGCGGCTGTCACGAAGGCCTGCAGTGTCCTGCTCACTAGCCACGGGGGCAGCCACTTCAGCTGGCAGTCACACAAGAAGCTATCACTGCTGATACGGCTGCAAGAGAAACAACAGCACGAGCTTGAGTGTGGCCACAAAGGAGGGAGACGCTCTTCACCCACAGCACAAGCAGCCACCTCCAGCCTGCTTGATGTGACCACCAGCTAGCTGGATCTCAGTGCACACAACCCACCTGGAGAAACTGATAAAACACCGTTGCTGACTGGGCTGGTCACAAGTGGATGTAAGAGGGAAAAAAGAAGGGAATGTAAGGGGAGAACAAAGAAGCGACTTCGACCTTGGAGCAGGCTTCACAGACTTCACGCCCTTCCTGAAAACTGTTTTGAAAAGGTTGCAAAATTAATAACACCCTTTTCCACTGCACCTGCATAACTGGCTATATATCTGCTTCGATAAAATTGCTTGCTTTCCCACGCCAGCAGAATAATGAGATAAGAGCCCCGGAACATCCCAAGTTCTATCTTTAACCCACTAGAATGTAAATCTAAACTACTTAAGGCAGCCCTGTGTTGCAGCTGGCCGCCCTTGCTTTGGAATTCATCATCCAGCAAGTGGCCACCGACCATGGCCGAATCTGGCTAATAAACCCCTCCTGTGTTACTTATAACTTTGTGTCGGTGTCTGTGATTTAAGCTCTCAGACCCTACTTCATTTGGGGGCTCGTCCGGGAGAACCGAGCGGCGAAATTACACCCGTTTTAACTGACGGGCCTTGTGGGGCTGCATCCCTGCAAACTCTCTGGGTTCAATTGGGCCTGTATCTCTGGCAGACTCACAACGCCCCTGGAAGCCCTCAGAGAGTCAGGTTCCTGATTTCTGTTTTGAGTGCACTCCTATAGGGACCCTCAGGAAAGCTGGAGGCAGCGCTAATTCTGGTGTCCGAGGTCCCAGTGAGATGTCACCGGGATCTCCTGTTTTGCCTTTGGGCAGTCAAGTCTCTTTGTTCAGTCCTTGTCCTTGTCTTTTCGTATTTGGTGTTTGTCACTGTTGTATCTGTCATAACTGTCAATATCATGGGACAACAATGTTCTCAGCCTGACACCCCTCTGCAGCTGGTCTTGTGTCACTTCAAGGATTTGAAGAAAGCAGCACAAGACTTGGGGGACTAGGTAAACAAGGGTAAACTAACCACCTTTTGCTCTCTCGAATGGCCCACATTTCCTGACTGCAGCTGGCCATCAGAGGGGACTTTCAATCCCCCTGTGGTGGAGCAAGTCCGTCAGTTCGTCTGTCACTATCATCTGAACCAGATCCCGTACATTACAGTCTGGTACCTCCTGGTAATGCAACAACCGTCATGGATGAGGAAGGCCCAGAGAAATAATAACCTTTCTCACATTTTATCTCTACAGGAAACCCCTAAAGCCAAACCCCCAGTCCTCTAGAGTCCTCCAGAGGACGGCAACATTCCCCCGCCATACCCTGTGCCCGGACGGAAACAAGGGGCTCAGGAGGCTCTCAGCCCATCACACACTAGGAGCGGGTCCCCCTATCAGCCCATCTATTCCCCGTTTCCCCCTCAATCCTCAGGAGAGCCGACGGGTTCCCCTCAACCAACAAGCCCGGATTCATCCTCAGAAAAACTGGAGATGCAGATGCTGGCAGTTCTCCCTTTAAGACAGGCCCCAGGGGTTGATATGGGGAGGACGGGAGCACCGCCTTTTATGGTATATGTCCCTTTCTCCACTAGTGATCTCTACAATTGGAAAAACCAACACCTGCCATTCTCTGAAAGACCCCACGGTCCTATATCACTCTTAGAAACTATTTCCTATACCCACCAGCCCACATGGGATGATTGCCAACAGCTTCTCCAAGCTCTCTTCACCGTGGAAGAGAGGGAGAGAATCCGCCAGGAAGCAAGGAAGCTGGTACTGGGAGCAGATGGCAGGCCTGCGGAGCAGTCCCGTGTGGAGCATGTCTTCCCCACTGAGAGACCTAACTGGGACCCCAACACTGACCGTGGTAGGGAGAGTCTCACCACCTATCGCCAGACTCTAATGGGGGGTTCTCTGGGCCACCGCGAGGCACCCAACAAACTTATCCAAGGTAATGCAATAAGAGACCCGGAACATCCCAAGTTCTATCTTTAGCCCACTAGAATGTAAATCTAAACTACTTAAGGCAGCACTGTGTTACAGCTGGCCACCCTTGCTTTGGGATTCATTATCCAGCAAGTGGCCACTGGCCATGGCCGAATTTGGCTAATAAACTTCTCTTTTGTTACTTATAACTTTGTGTCGGTGTCTGTGATTTAAGCTCTCAGACCCTACTTCAGTGGAACCCAACATTCTCCATGTCTCCGCAGCCAGATGATGGTGGCACTGTAGGCTGGAGGACCACACCTGGAGTAGCAGCAACCCTGAGCTTGCCTGTGTTCTGAGATAGACACTGCTCCTATGTGACCCTGGACACGCCTCTGACCTCTCCTGGTCTCTGGTTTATCCAACTGTGGCAAGCTACTGTCTCCTTTCTTGTTTTTACCACTTTCCTGATAAGCTACTTAGAGTTTCCAGACTCAACCTGAGACTTGGATCTCAATTCTACAGCAAGCTCCAAGAAGCGCTCTTTTTCTCAATGGCTGCTATGTTTTGATATGGTAAGGCTGCACATTTCCTTCCTTCCTTCCTTCCAGCATAAGCCTCGTGGCATGCTTCCCTCTCCGTACAGTTATCTCTGCACTGGCATTACTCAGGAGGCCAGCAGCATTCGGCTCTGCTCCCTAAATAGTGCATGTTAGTTAATTGCTACTGCCCAGGGAGCATGAGAATGCACAGCTTTGGTTTTGTGAGGCTCCAACCAAAACAGAGAATATTTTCTTTTTCATTTCTCAGCAACTGAGGATAAGCTTTTTAAACAGAAATCAGAATCACCATCTCAGTGGACATTCCTTCCTGAGGAGTCACTTGAAGATAAGTCAACCAGCGAGTCTAGCTGCCCTGATCCTGGAAGACTTCAAGGCTGTGATGGCCGGCTCATGACAAGGAAAATGACCGGGAAAGAGAACACACAGGCTTCCCTATGACATACTGTCTCTGGTCTCAGTGGCAAACAAGGGGCACAAGTATGCTCAAAAATTCCAAAAACATCACGTGGGCCCACAGCCTCCTTCTCCACCCACCACTGTCCTCAGATGTCGCCAAAAGGATGGAATTGTTTTCTTCTATTTCACACTGGCATTCTAATGAGCAGAGAAACTGTCAAGCTAGTGAACAGCAAGGAAGAATGAAATTTGAGCCAGATAACCCAAGGCTAATTAAGTAAAATCAACTCTTCCACCTGTTCATTGTTTCCAGATGAGTTGGGCATCTTATTAAAATAATTTTGGAAAGTGCTTTTCCAAAGACTGAAATAACTTATTTCGAAGCCATTATGACTGGGATGCTGGCCCATACTAGACCTTAAAATCAGCATGAGAGCTTGTATTTTTATTTGATGGGAAGGTGGTGTTCTACTGGGAGCCATCTGGAGGACAGTCCAGTTGAGTGTGTACTGCAGGTGGTGGAAGGGCCATGACAGCTGACCATGAGAAAATGGCCAGTTCTCACGCTGCATGCAGCAAGGAGCCTCCCGCAAGTACACTGTGTGGTAGTTGAGGAGGTTGTGCCAGGCACCAGGGAACTCTGCCTGGGTGGAGAACAGAGGAACTCTCACGCTGTCAGAGGCACCTCCAGCTCACAGCAGGAGGGCATTTCTGCGCAGTTGGGAAGGCCAGCCTGGACCCTGTCTGTGAAGGCCTAGAGGAGATGCAGGGCTGTCGCTGAGATGTTAGGCTCTCATGTGGGTGGTATATTTATTTATGCCAGAGGGACAAATGGGGGAAAACACATTTGACACTGATCCTTGCTCAGATACGTGTGTGAACAGGCTTAAGCCTCACGCCACACAGCCGTGGGTTTGTGGGGTTCCTACCTCCTCCACAGTGAAAATCAACTCAGGGAGGAGACCAGACCTAGAAAGACAGTGGGTACTCAGGTGGGGAGAGGGTGTTCTAAAGGAGTTAGGCCCAAAAACACAGGTGGAGAGGGACTGGAACGTGACAGCAGTGAGAACACTGACCCCCAGGCTCTGCAGTGAGCCCAACAGCAGCAAGGACCACAACCCTACAGACTCTGCAGACTCCTGCCTCCCTCCTTCACCAGGGAAAAGCATGGACTCGCCGGCCACCAGCAAGCACAGCCTTCTGCAGGTCCCCGGCTGCCATCCCAGTGCTTCCCTGGCTCACATGGTGAGTTTTCATGATTCCAACCCAAAGTGTGTTTCTAATCATCACTTGTGGAAATTTACCCAGAGGATGATGACTAAGTGCACAGTACGACCTGCCTTGATCTGATGGGGGAAGAAAATGACCAAGAGGAATTAACCGTTTGTCCTATCAGAGGACTTGGCCTGGGGCCAGCCCCCGCTGGGTACATTCAGTGATGATGGGAAACCCAGGCAAGAGACCAAGGCCGGGCCTGCAGAGCCATGCAGGAGCACGTTGGAGGCTATGCTTCGGGAGTGTCCAGTTCTTCCAACTAGAACGTGGTTTCATGAAGGGCCAAAGGAAAATCTTTTCCTTTTTCTCTCAAAATACCCTCTTTCCATTTCGTCAGAACTTTTCCACTCCCAACATCGTATTTGAAAGTTTCAAAAACAGACAATTTGAAAGGAACTGCACAGGGAATACCCCACGCCCACCACTGTCTTTTACAACTGACCTTATACTCCAATCACTCTATCACCTGCCTATCCACATCCAGCCCTTCACAGTGGTCTGGTATCTTTCCTCCCTGCCCTGGAAGGAGAGCCATGGAATCCTTTCTTCATATTATGTCTTATCAGATAGACAAAAGCAGAACTGCTGAGTCTGGAAATGGGAAGGTGCCCGGCACGGAGCTGCTGTTTGCAGAGCCCCAAGGCTCACAGAGTCTGTCACAATCTCCTGTGCTACGATCTGGTCCTTCTGCAGAAGAGCATCTATACTCGGCAGGCTTGAGTCTCACATGTCATAGGGCAAGTGCCCGGACCACCTCCCCTCACTCAGGAATGTCGCTGGCCTGCTTTGGTTCTCTGTCACAAGGACTGCACCTCACCTCTCCATTCTCACCCTCCCTGTCCCAATCTAGGGTCCACTAGAAGAAGCTTCAGGAATGGGGAGAAGGTCAAGGAACAAAGATGACTGTCCTTTGGCATCTGCCATTTTGTCAGCACTTCTAAGAACCAAAAGTTACACCTTTATGGAACAGCTCTAAACTTAGAATCAATTTCATCACCAAGAGACACGGTGAACAAAGTCCTTGGTGGCAGCACCTCCTGTGGACTGCTCCCAGAGGTCTGGAGATAGTATGGACCGGGCATCACCACCCCTCCGAGCATCCCATCCAGGCCTCTGGGAGCAGTCCACAGGAGGTGCTGTCCACCAAGCTCTTTAGAGAAGCTCCTCTCAGTATCGGTCTTCAGTTTAAACAAACCCACAAGATACAAACTTGTCCTTGACATAATTAAAGATGCTATTATCACTTTACAGAGAAGAGTTTATTTCCCATTACCCAGAATAGTGGTTAGCCACCTATAGCCTGTAGGCCCTGTGCCTGTTTTTGTCAATACAAATGAATGAGCATACAGCCACACCCACTGGTTGTTGTCTGATTTATGGCTGCTTTCTGCACAGTGACACAGTTGAGTAGTCATGACAGAGACCCTGTGGCCCACTAAGTCCAAAATATTTACTATGTGGCCCTTTAAGAAGTGAGTAAAATACAATCCCAGGAGTTTCTTACTCTGCAAGTCTCCACTCATGTTCATCAGAGCCACAGAATCCAGGTACTTACAGCTCTTTAAGATTCTTCATCTTCACAAAGGCATCAAACTGGACAGACCTGATTGCATTCTCTCCAAGGTTCCTGAAACAGAGCATACTTTTTATGCAAAGAAACTCCACTTAGAGATTTTCAGGACAGCCCTGGCTTCACAGATGACTCACAGGTACCAGCCAGACCTGTGTCCTAGGTCTTCTGCAAGTGGCTGTCATTTTACATACTGACACAGTCCATGGCATGACCTTAAAGCGCAGCATCGATGCTAGGCTGAGGCCTGCTCAACAAGTCAACAGGCAAAGCCTTTCCTCCACAGAATCAAGGTCAAACTTGATTAAAAGAGGAAATGAACTAAGAATCATGCACTAGAGGCATCTGCCCCAGATGGCAACAACATGAACGTCACAGGGCTGGCTCCATCCCTCTTTTCCCAGGGTCTCAGGAGCAGCCCAGTAAAAAAGCTCCCAAGTAAGCACAACATGTATTCAGCATCATTAAGCTGCCTCAGTGGTGGTGGCAGGCTTGGCCAGGATAAAGCATCCTGGTGAAAGTGGCAGTAAGACCCAGGCCGAGAGAGAGTCAGCACAGTGAGGCCAGAGGAGGGAGGGTATTTATCCAAATACCAACTGTATTAATTGGGAGCACACCAACCGGCCTTATGTTCTGTGGCTGTTCCTGGCATGGGCAAAATAAAGGCCAAAGTTGAAGCTGGCTTATAATGAGAAGGAAGCAGCTGGTGTTTCCAAATAGCCTGTTTCTCAGTTTACAAAGATGCAATTAAATTGCAAGCAGACTTCCCCTGCAGCAGTGCTTGGCAGGCCTGTGCGTCAGGCAGGGTCTGGCAAGATACTCACAGGTGCTCCAAACCATCCAGTCCCGAAAATGCTCTCTTAGCCACGGACTTGATCTTGTTTCCAAACAGAGTCCTGCAGTTTCCAAACACCCAGAAATGGTGGGAAGGGAATCGGGAAAGGGGGTGGGGAAGAGAGACAGACGAGAGGGTTGGGAGAAAGAACACACAATTAAAGTAGTGCCACTTGATAAGTCTGTCCAGTGAGGGGCAGGTGGAAAGCTGACCTGTGCTGTGATTTTGGGACTCAGGTACACAGGCCTTCCCTTTTTGAAATGAAATACTTTTATTTTTATTAGAATTCAATAGTGATGACAGGCTGGAATTGCATGCACCGTCTGTCCTAAAAAGGCTCCTTGCAGTGTCAAGTAGAAATCACCTTGTCCAGCCCAGGCTGTCTCTCTTCCAGGACCACCCAAGGGTGGGTGGGTGGGAGAATGGTGAATCTTACTGATGGCCCTACAGGAGGGATGGTGCTGGTTACTATTTCAGTGAGAGGAAGCAGAGTCAAAGAAGGCAAGGAAAACTATGGAACTGAAAAACTGCCGCCCACTTCTGAGAACTGCACTGTGGGAATAAAGGCTCCCAGAGAGACAGGAAGAGGACAGGAAGATGGGTGTCAATCAGGAAGGCTCCATAGCTCTTTGGTACCTGGATGCCTTGGCAGCCTGCATGTAGCTCTGGGGAGTTGTGTCCTTGCCTAAAGCAAATGACCCTCCAGGGCCCGCAAAAGATGTCCCAGGGCTCTGGCCTCTTGGCCAGACTCCAGGTTTCATATGATGGTTCATAAATCACATATATCAGATTCTCAAAGGGCAGGGTCTAAGGTTAACTAATGCCTGTCCCCCTGGACTGCGTACCGATAAGAAGGGGCCCCTGCTTCTAGGTAATTCCAAGCCCAGCCTGATCAGTGACTGTTAACTGAAACCTAAGTCTGCCCCCCTGTAACACACATGAAAGAAATGAGTACCTCTTCTACGGGCCTGTATAATCCAAGGGGAAGTTTGTCTCTGAAGCCCCTGGAGTATGCTGGGTATAATGAAGAGAATCCAGTTTTTCCCTCCTTGTTATCAGGTTCTCTGATGAGAACCCACCAAAGGCATTCCCCTAATCCACTGGCATAGGAGACTGTCTACCAGGGAACAACTGAAGGAAACGCAGGCCATCTGCTACCGGGACTCGTCAACTTTAAGGAACACCAGGATTATCTAAAGGGCTTGCTAAGAATGCCGAATGCTGGGAGCCAACTCTTGGAAATTTTCAGAATCAACAGGTCTGTCCTAGCAACAGGGTACAGATGGACAAGGGAGAAAACTCAGTTGGATTCCACTAAAAATCAGGGAGAAGACCCGGATGGAGGCCAGCTCTCTCTTTCTCTCAACTGGCATGAAGACTGGGACGCACAAGGGAAGACAAAAAGCCCCAGTCCCTCCCTGAAAGGAGGAAAAGAAAGGCAGAATGAGCTCTGAAGAAGACCGAAGATGGCAGGGCAGCCTGGGCCATGTCCCATCCATGGTCCGTGCCGCCTCCTACCTGTAGCAGGGCTCCTGGGCAACCACCAAGGCAGGGACCACGGGGCTGCCTCCTGGGTCACAGGCTCATACCCAAAGCCACAGAAGGAATCACTGCCAGCCCGTGTGGCAGCTTCCGGGGCAACACACCACAGAGACTGCCTGACCCTTCATTTCATCAGAAACAGACTCCTTCCCCGGAGGCCTCCATGTAAGCAGACCCCAGTGGTAACTCCGAGTTCAGCCTTCAGACAAAGCCAGCTCTGTTTCCTGCCTCCGGAGGGTGAAGGGGCACACAGGCCAAAGACCCCTTTGCCTTTTCTTTCTCTGAGGCAGTCTGCATGGATGTGAAAACAATCTCATCCTGAAAGAGTTTCCATAGCCTCTCTCAATCTGAAACTTTTATTCTAAAACAAATAAACCAAACACACAGAAAACCCAGTGGCCGTGCTAACCTAGGCTTCTTAACCGCAAAACTAGCCAGCAAAGAACAGCTCACAGGGCACTAAACTCCACACACTTCGGAGGGCGCTGCCAACTTCTACACTTACTCAGATCCCCCCCCAGGCTGAGGCACTGTGTGCTCCAGGTCCCAGTAAAAATGTATTGAACTGTTTAGTGAAATCGCCCATAAACTAGATCCAGGAAAAAGCTGTGCTTTATTTCACCCATTAAATATTAGTCACATTGACCTCTTTTACAATGAGGGCAGGCTGTTATTTCTAATAGTGACAATAGCAATAAAACAAATTCTCAAATTCTCAATTACACAGGGCTAATCATCCTGCTGGTGGGTTAGACTGGCTCCTTCCCTGTCCCCAGCAGACATCTGGGCTTGGGGAGGAGCTCCGGCTAGCGGACAGGGAGGGCCCTAATAAAAGGCGGCTGTGTGGAGAAAGAGGGGGCGGGACTGTGGGCCAGGAGGATGCGATTTCTGTCCCACAGCTAGGCTCCCAGAGCAGGGACAGCTGGCCTGACCACCCTGGCGCCAACTTGGAGCAGACAGCGACCTGGGGAAGTCACCTGTAAACTGTTCCTTCCATCTCCGGGTCCATTCAGTCAAGGGCTCCAAAGGCCTGATTAGCACTTGCTAAGGTGACTGTGGCAGGCCCTAGGAGGCGGTGCTAAAGTGATCCTTGGACTCATGTCCTTGGGAGCAGACATGACATGTGCATCCCCTCACCCCATGAACTCCACTCTGCAGGCCCAGCCCTACCCACCCAGCAGGGAGCAGAAGCTTTGCCTCGTGATCCAGTCCTGCATGTCCCCCTTCTTCACATGTGCCTATGTGAGACCCGCCTTCTCCCCCCGCCCCGGCAGGGAATGCCCTGGAGAGAGCTGGGACCACAGGACAGGCACTGCAGATGCAAGTCACTAATGGCTCCTCTTGGCCTATAATTTGGGGTCTAGAAATCCTCTCGTTCCTCTTCACATAGTGACTATGCCCATCCCCAGCAGGGGAACCCCACAGCCATTTTCAAACAGTGCAATGATCCCAAGTAAACTGGGAAGAAAGGCCTGTGCTGGAGTCTAGAAACATCTACACCCTGCCAGGAAGCTCAGTGTGAAGAACTATCCAAAATGACTGTGTTCAGGCTCAGGAAACATGAAGAGTAGGACGACAACCACCCCATCTTCAGAAAGAGAGATCTTTTATGGCTCTGTGGGTCACTTCTTCCTTTCTTGGAAAACAATTTCATTTATGTCTAGCCACTCTGCATGGTGGGAAGGACCCCAGGTCCCTGAATAGTTCCGCAAAGGCAAGAGTCTCTCCCTTCCCATCCTAAGGCAGACCCTGCATACCAGCCCAAGTCTCCAAAGGCAAACCCTTGCCAGATCAGAGGGACTCAGGGTGCTGATGCACTCTCCTGAGGGATCTGTGCACCAGGCACAGCAGCTCTAGCAAGGCAGTCCTTCTCCTTCTCCGTGCTAGCATGTGCCTCACTTCTCAGTGGATCCCATCAGACTTGGCACTGGATCACTCAGATACAGTGTCGTGACCACTTCTCCCAGCCACGGCCTTGGCACAGAGCTTTCCTGGCAATGTTCTGAGGAGACTCCTGGGAAAGGGACCAAAGCGCCCTCCGTTCCTTATCTCCCTTCCTCCTTCCTTCCCTCCCTCGTCTTCCTCTCTCCCTTCCACAAATGTTGACTCAATACCTGTGATATACCAGACACAGTGGTTTTTAACTAGGCCTGTGCACGGACTCACATGGGAAGCATTTGCTTGTCTTGCTCCCTTTTGATGTGGAAATTTCCGCACACCATCCTAGGTAGACAATGGTATCCTGAACCTCACATGCCCATCATCCAGCTGAGCCAGTCTCATCCCATCACTCTACCCACTGTCCATTCCCTAGCCTGGCTGGATCATGCAGAATCCACACACAAGTATCATGTCGTTTCCTTTTTTATCCAAGAAGAAAAGCATTTGTTTCTTCTTTTGCAACATAACCACGGTACCCTCACACTTAAATTAGTGACTGCATATATTTACTCATTGATACAGTTTGGATATTTGGCCCTCTAAATCTCATGTAGAATGTGATCTCCAGTGATGGAGATGAGGCCTAATGGGAGGTGTTTGGTCATAGGGGCAGACCCTCATGAATGAATGGATGAAAGAGTACCATGCCTGCAGTAATGAGTGAGTTCTTGCTCTGTCTGTGCCCACAAGAGTTGGTTGTTAAAAAGGTCTGGCACCTTCCCCCTCTCTCTGCTTCCTCCCTCACTGTGTGATCTCTGCACCTACTGTCTCCCCTTCCCCCTCCTCCACGAGTGGAAGCAGCCTGAGGCCTCACCGAAAGCATTGCCATTAATCCATTGCCATGGCTATGCTTCTTCTACAGCCTGCAGAACCATGAGCCAAATAAACCTCTTTTCCTTATAAGTTATCAGGTCTCAGGTATCCCTTCATAGCAATGCAAACGGATTAATACAATCATGTTAAGGAATTCTTGTTACTGTCCCAGTTTCCCTTGATCGGGAATGTGCCTTTCCTTCTCTTGGGCACATATAGCACCTCCAGGCCCAGGACACAGACTCAATGGGTCTGGGTGGGGTAAGGCTTGAGATTCTGTATTTTTCTAAATTCCCAGGACTCTCAGGACCAGGTCAGCATGGAGACCACTGCTTTAATGGAGTCCACATCAAATGACATATGTGAGTGGCTGACTTCTTGGGGTTCAGATAGGACTGCTAAGCCTCATCCAGCTGCTGGAAGTGGGAGACAAACTAGGAAAGAGAGCAGGTACTCAAGAAGGCAGCAGGCTGACTCACGCAGCACCAGAGGCCCTGTGGTCCCAGGGCCAGCCTTAAAGGGTACAGCTTTCTTTTTCCTGAAGCCATGACACCCAAGACAGGGCTCTAGGTTAACAATGGAGGGACATGCCCTGCAAAGAACCTGGCAGTGTCATCCACTCTCCTCGCCCATCAGTCAGTCATGGTCAAGGCCAGGAAGGCTTGTATGGAACGATGGCTCAGGCACTTTCCAGCCCAGCAGCCACATCTCAAGACTGATGCTCCTCTTGCTAACAACAGGTCTATGTCCCACTGCACTTGGCTGCTCCTGGCTCCTCCCAAGCTTGCTGTGCATGGATTAAAGGGTCCAGGAGGCTGAGGGAAAGGAAGCATGGTGTTTGGGACAAGAAGGAAGAGAACAACTGCCAAGCGTTTCTGACATGACTTCAGGGTATGGGATACTCAAGGAGAAATACAACCTCAGATGGTCAAATAGCTCATTCCCAATCAGGACCCTCCCAGAATAAAGGGTATGAAGAGCCACACTTTTCCAAACATGTCAGAAGCATCTGCTATACAAAATGACTGTCTCAGCTGGGCTCGGTGGCTCAGCCTGTAATCCCGCGCCTTTGGGAGGCTGAGATGAGTGGACTGCCTGAGCCCGCGGGTTAGAGACCTGCCTGGGCAGCGAGACCTCATCTCTACAATAAATCAAAAAATCAGACGGGCGTGGTAGCGCATGCCTGTAATTCCAGCTACTTGGAAGGCTGAGGCAGAAGGATCACCGGAGCCCAGCAGGTCAAGGCTGCGGTGGCCAGGAGCGGCCACTGCACTCCAGTCTGGGTGACTGGGTGAGATCCCAACTCAAAAAAAAAAAAAAATGACTGTCTCCATTTGAGATTAGAATTAACAACAAAATTACTGATAGGAGCCTCAAAACGATCAAGTTACTCAGCTTTACACAATTCCTGTAACTTTTAGAAATGAAGAAAATCTTATTGGCAAAGGTCAATAAAAAACCTTAGCTGCTTTCATATCAGTAGTGAATTAAGCTGGAGTGAAGCTCCACCAGGCCACCAATCACCTGGTCTTCAGTTCAAGGAACCCAACACCTAGACCAGTGAGGAGCCCCCTGACTAGTGAGGAACTAGGTGTCCTCCACTCCCTTCCTCAGACTCTTCTCCCCAAACAAAAGAGGTTCTGCATGGAACCAGCTCTCCCAGGCCAAGGCCAGGAACAGAGATGGGTGGGGGAGAGGGAGACAGCTCCACCCCACGAGATACTCACAGCTTGCTGAGGTTGTCCAGCCCCGAGAAGGCACCACTCGTGTCCTCTATTGTGCCTGAAATCTCGTTATGGTCCAGATCCCTGGGGAGAGGACAGAAAGCACCGTCCAGCCTGAGTATAAAGGGAATAACGGGTTTCCAAACAGCCTGCCACTTGAAAGGTGAAATCACCTAGCGCACCCTGGAGACCCAGGCGTGATATATGGTTAAAAAACATGGCCTGAGGAGGGAGTCGTGTTTTGCATACCTCACAGGGCGGCCTGGCTTTCTCAGCCCTCTAGCCAAGCTGAAGCATACCTCAAACATTAAGTGTCTCTGGGCTCCATCTGCTGTTCCCTGTCGGCAAAGGCCGAGCTCTGGAGAAGGGAGACAGTGTGGACAGCCTGGTTTGCATTCCGCCCCCAGAGAGTGGATATCTGGCCCCTGGCACTGAGGATCAGCCCAAAACGTTCCTGAAGCTTTTTGTCTGCTCTCACACCAATCAGAATCTCCTTTTTAGACCTGATGAAGAGCACATGGAGGAAAGGGATGCTGAAGAGAGGCCCAGCACAGGGCTCTCCCTAGGGTCCCTCCACAGGGGCCGGTGGGTCTGGAGCCCAGAGCCCATCTCCTTCCAAGGCCTGCACAGTGTGAACTCTTAGCCAGGGAGGACATCTGGGTGCTGAGTCAGACTGGTGACCCACTCGCCAGGATCGAAGGATGAGGCCAACTCTTCAGCCCAGGCCCCTCCAACAATGTGAATCCCATGGCCGATGAGTCAGCCAACCTCTCAGCTTCCAAGGTCACAGTGCCCAGGCGAGACATCATACCTGGTGACCAGGCCCCCACTCTGCATACATCCCACCCTCTCCAACTTTCCAGAAGGTTCTTGGCTCCTCAGCTTTCCCCTCCTGAGTCTCTGCAGCTACGAGCCAGGAACAGAAAGGGATGCTGCTCTTGGCTTCTGTAAGAACCTTCAGAAAGACTGCCAGTAGGGAGGAGAGTTCTCACTGAAGAGTAGAATGCTTGTTGTGACCTTAATTTTACAGCAGGAAGCTCAAAGAGCTGAAGACTGCTGCTGGAAGGGACCTCTCCTTTCAATGGATCCCTCCCTATTATCTTCATACTGAAAAAACCAGGGACCCGGAGCTGTGGCTTTGTGTGCCTGTCTCCCTGCTCCCAGCCCTGGCTGCCAAAGTCTTTCTCTTCTTTCTGGCCCACTCAGTCTGAATGTCCCTGGCCTTGTTATTCAGGCCTCACAAGGGCTCCAGGCTGACCTCGCCTTGAATGGCTTGGCTCAGGCTCTTTCACACTCCCCAACAATGGCTCCACATTAAAGCTGACTCTGCCAGGTGCAAGTGCAAAGGCCTCCCTCCCACCCACACCAGGCCAGAACCCCTCTCTGTGGGGCTCATGCCTGGGAAGGAAGTCTCAGCACCCACTACTGTCTGTGGAAAGTTGTATGCCCCTCTTTGGGGGCTTTATGCTGACAGTTACTTGCAAGTTCCAAGAACGAACAATGGAAAAGTTTCACAAAAGTCCCAGAAAAGCATCCTGCAGCCATTTCTGGCAACCTCACCTAATTAGGGATTTGGAGGGAAGTGGTATTATCACCTCCACTCTGTAAATGGCCCCCTGAAGAGGTGGGATTCCCTAAGTGCCGCTCTTGGAAGTGAGGCATCCTGGATGCTGAAGTTCAAATGCAGGGCCCAGAGATGAACTGCAGCATTCCCTTGGCTTAGAGGAACACTCAGGATTGAAAAACAGGAGTCACCACTGGAAGTCTCGAGGCTGGAAAGCCTGCGCCCATGGCTGCTGTCCTGAGGTTGCTCTGGGTCAGCGTGGAGAGGCCTTCCAGCAAGCGCACCCCAGTGTCCTGCCCAGCACAGCAAGGAAATTACCACTTGAGAACAGCTATTTTTAAAGGGTTGTCATCCCTCTACGGGCAGCATCCTAGGGAACGAGAGATCTTTCTACTAAACCAGTAATTTTCCCACTGATTTACATATAAAAGTCAGAAACTTTGCACACAGACCAAGTCAGTTTTGGATCGGAGGCTGCCTCGAAACCAGTGAGAAGAGCACCCACCAAAGCAGCTGGTTTGCTTTATTCTGCTCTCCCTGTGGGGAACCCTTTGTTCTGCCAACAGTGAAAGACCTACAAGACTCGCAAGTTCTTGAGTCCCTTGAAGGCGCCTTCCGCAATGTGGCTGATGGAATTGTGGCTGAGGCGCAGGATGCTTAGGCTGCTCAGCTCGGCCAGGCTCTCCTCGTCCAGTCGTGTGAGGTTGTTGAAGGACAGGACCCTGAGGAAGGGGAGGAGCAACATTACTGCCAGGCCACACGCACCCTCTCCTGAACATCAAGCCACAGCTGGCTGGCTCTCAGTGGGAAGAGACCACACACACACACACACACACACACACACACACACACTCACATAGGCACACCCACAGGAATTCCAAGGGCAAGAGTAGCCATGCCACTAGAAACCCATCAGGGCCCAACATCATCAAGCCCAACTCCTAAAGGGACACCAGGTCATCATGGACACCAGGGTGTCTGTTAAACTGTGAGGACTACACACAAGGTCATGCAACACAAGGACCCTCAAGCCCCAACCACTTCACGCTGGTGTCCAAGGCTGCTCCTGATTCAGGTTACAAAAGACCTCTCCCTGCAGAGGGCTGAGACTTTAGGCAGGACTGCAGCAGGCTCTGACAGTGAGCAAGAGAGCACCAGGTAGACTCCCTGCGTCGGCCAGCAGAGGGCACCACCAGCCACTGCCTTGGACAACCACACCAGCGCCTCACACTTGAGTTGGGCAATACCCATGGGTGGGAGGCTCCTGTTCAGCCCTCCCTGCCCTCTTCTACTGGACCTCTGAGCATGACCCCCTACTGTGAGCAGTAAAACCGGACACTCTGCCTGATTGTCAGAATCAAACCTTCCTCCCAGCAGTCCTGCACTCCTGCAGGACATAGCCCTGGCTTGGATACGTGACATACTGGTCATCTACTGCTGCAAAATGAGAGATTTGGGCTGGAGCAGGAGAAAGGAAAATAAATTCAGAGGAGATTAATGAGTTTTTAAAGGTGACAGGGAATGACATTCTTTCCCTTCTGGACAAATAAGTCATGGTGTCTGTCAGTTGCAAAGACCTGGCAGGAGATCAAAATTATATCCCCACCTGCAATTCAAGAATTTAGCTTCAAGGAGGGGCAGGCAACACACGCTGGAAATAATCTTTAATCTGTATCTGAGGTTCCCTAGATACACGGCAAACCACGAGCACTGGTCAGGCACACTTCCATGACCTCTTCTGCCCCTTCTAAAGGGCACAGAAGATAGGTTCATGTCGTCCACCAGCCAGGATGGAATCCCCAGGGGACTCGAAGGCCTGCCTCAGGCCTCGGCACCCTCTGGGAGTAGCAGAGGACTGCTCCTCACCTTAGGAACTGAACTGGCTCAGGCTTGGGGGACTCTTGCTTCCCCAGTTCCAAGCCCTGGCTGACAAAACCAGGGATCCCTGGAGTTCCCTACTGGGGTCACAGCTTGAGTACAGAGCTTGTCAGATGCCAGCCAAACCACATGGAATGTGCAACTGCAGTGACTCAAAGCATCAGGAAGCTGAACCCAAAGGGTTAACACTAGCACACATACTCACAAAACCCAAGGACAGAGAGCACAAGGAGAGGGGCAGAACCACTGCGTTTTGCATTAGCTAATGATGGGGTCACCAAAATATAAACTCCAAGTCAATGGGCTGTGTATGTCTGTGCGAGTGTAAGAGTGAGCGGGGGAGAGAGAAAGAGAGGGAGGGCGGGAGAGACGGAGAGACAGAGAAAAGGAGAAGCCAAGAGAGAGAAGGAGAACACAGAAGACCAGATAAAAACACCAGCTGCAAGAATCAACGTTAGGTTCAAACACCCCCTTGAGTTTGCCTGGCAAGGTCTTTCACATCAGTGGGTGAACCTTTTTCCTATAGCCAAACCTAGAAAAAGAAGAAAAAAAAAAGCCCCACCCAAGCTTTACTGAAAAATAAAGAAACCTACTGGCCTAAACTTGAGCAACAAACACAGTAAAAACCTGTATTTCTGAAATATGTTCCCTGAGTCCTTAGTGATGCTGTGTTCACAGTTGATGGCCTTACCCTGACATGAAGGGATGGCCAGGGCCATCCTCTCCCTGCCCAGGAGAGAGACTGCCACTGTTGATCTCAGAACTTCAGACAGACAAGCTCAGGAGCTCTCAGGCCCAACTGGGAGCCCCATCTGGAAATCTCCAAAAGGCAAGGGGGAAACATACGTCTCTGAACCAAGTATAAGCATACATGACTACATGGGAGCCGTTGCGACTCCCCCTGCAATGCAAAATGGGGGAAGGGAAGCAGGCAAGAGTCGAGACAACTTGACTACAGAAAGGAAGGTAGAAACTCTGAGGACAATAGATTCTTCCACGGTCAGTGTGTCACCGCCATCTCTCTGTTTCACTAATTTTCTCAAAGTCACCTTTCTGTATTTGAGTCCAAGTAGCCCTCTTCACTGAAGAAGTGCATGCTATTTGGTGTGGCCATTAACACACTGTCCTCAAAACAGCTGCCGAGGGAGCACTTCCACAGGCTCCCCTTCCTAAAGAGAGCCCTCTACCTCAGAAACTTTCTCCAAACCCCAGAAGGCCTTGAGGGCAAGGCTCCCTGCAGAATACTATACCTGTAGCCCCTGCTAAGGGGAGATCAGGAAAGGACTGAAATCACTAGGTGCTCTGCTTTGGGCCCGCTGGCATGGGGATCTGTCTTGCCTCCAAGACAGGTCTGCTGGCCTGTCTGCCTCTGAGCACCCTCCCTGCAAGAACCCTCCGCATGCCCACTGTGCTGTGGAATGAGCCAGGCCTAGGGCTTCCTGTCACAGCCCAAAGCCGAGGACACTTACAACTCATGCAGCTTCTGGCAGAAGCTCCAGCCGTCGCGCTGGATGCGGGCGATGGAGTTGTTGCTGAGGTGGAGCTGGTGCAGCGCTGTGAGGCCGTAGAGTGAGCCGCTGTTCACTTCCACCAGGCTGTTGTACTCCAAGTGCCTGCAATGACAGTCCCACGCATAGTGAAGAGGGGACTCCACTCATTCACTGAACAGGCTGCAAGAAAGTAGCCATTCTGTACGAGACACTGTGGTCGCAGCAAGGATGTAACAGTGCACGAGAGAACTATGGAGTGTGTATGGGGGGGTAGGGGGTGCAGGGGCTGGGAGAAGACAGGCTGATTATAACGTGGCAGTAAGTGCCAAGGCAGACTGAGAACGTTTAGAGGGCAAGGAAAGTTTTAGCTGAGTAAAAACCAGGCAAACAAATGGGCAGAGGTGTTCCCAGCAAGGGCGAGGGCCATTAAAGGAATAGAACGGAGAGAGAATAGGGGGTGACTCGTATTATCATCCATATCTCACAGGTTAGGAATCCACAGGTGAGTTAAGTTAGGTAACTTGTCTAAGACTTCACAACTTAGGTAGGGACGGTGCCAAAATCAATTCACATCTGGGCCTGGCTACCAAAGACAGGAGACTCCTTTTTTTTTTTTTTGAGTTGGAGTCTCACTCTGTCACCCAGACTGGAGTACAGTGGCCGCTCCCAGCCACCACAGCCTCAACCTGCTGGGCTCCGGCAATCCTTCTGCCTCAGCCTTCCAAGCAGCTGAAACTACAGGTGTGTGCTACCACATCTGGCTAATTTTTTTTTATTTATTGTAGAGATGAGGTCTTGCCAAGTTGCCCAGGCAGGCTCAAATCTGTGGTCTCAGGCAATCCACTCACCTCGGCCTCCCAAGGCATGGGATTACAGGCTGAGCCACCAAGCCCAGCTTAGACAGGGCTCTTGACCACTATGCTAAGAGACCTGTCTTTAGCTCTGGGGTCAGATAACTTGGATTTTTTTTGGGGGGGCGGTTTGAAGTTGGAGTCTCACTCTGTCACCCAGGCTGGAGTGCAGTGGTACACTCACGGCCACCCCAGCATCAACCTGCTGGGCTCCGGTGATCCTTCCACCTCAGCCTTCCACGTAGCCAGAACTACAGGCATGTGCTACCATGCCTGGCTAATTTTTTATTTATTATAGAGACGAGGTCTTGCCAAGTTGCCCGGGCTGGTCTTGAACCCACAGGCTCAGGCAATCCACTTGCCTCAGCCTCCCAAAGTGCTGGGATTACAGGCTGAGCCACCAAGCCCGGCCACAACCTGGATTTAAATCCTAACTTTGCCACTTTGCTGGCTGAATAAACCCACACATCTGCAAAGTGGAGATGTCAAGAGCACCAACTTCATAGGGCCCTGATGAGAAGGAAATACGGAAGTACACGGCAGGATCTTAGCACAGTACTAAGGACTCGGCTTTCAAGTTCATTACATAAGTATGCTGTTATTTGCTTCCCCACACAGCACATGCTAGCCAAGGATAGCTTGAGCTCTGGCCTCGTTAACAAAAGTCACTAATTCAAGTTTTGTTCTATGTACAATATTACAAGGGCTTCAAGCAACCAAGTTTTGGTTTCTTCCATCTTATTTTTTGCCACTGTTCAAAAAGTAAGCACTTCATGTATAAATAATCTCTAAGGCAACTAATCTCTCCCAATTTGTATAAATTTGTTCAACATAAAAACCAAATGATAGGTGCTAATTTCATTTTCTTCCAAGATTTCTTTTGATTTTAGTTCACGTAACACTGCAAAGTTCAGAATGACAGTTTTAAGGATGTTAAGTAGAAGTGTTTTTGAATATGTAAAAAGAGAGGTCCAGTTAACTAAGGGTAGACAGTGAGGAGAGTGAGATGCCCAGCAGGGGCTAACCTCCTCACTGCTCATGGTGTGGGGAAGGGGTGGCCATCAAGTGATGCTCTGGGAGTGAGCACAGCACAGCTCACAGATAGACTGGACGTAGGTGGTTTCTGTTCCCAAGAAAATGAAGAAAGGTAGAAAAGTCATAATCTAATCTGCACCGACTAGAAGGGAGAACAGGCTACTATGAGCAAGTAAATCACCTATTCTAAAGCAGGAACTCTCCAGTGGACAAGTAAAGACAGTGGTATAAGTATGTTAACTTGGCAGTAACCACCAGCAAGATGAAAAACAGAAAACCAAAAAGAGAAACACTTAGGACTGACTGCCTCTTGGGAGAAGAGCCGGGGTTAAGAGGGTAGGGGCTGGTGGGGGCAGTAACTGTTTCTCCTTACTATCTGATTTTATTGAACTATGCAAATTATTTTTGATTAAAAATAAACACATTTTAATGTTTAAAAAGAAAAGATCAGTCATTGCTTTTTCTGTATGCTTCTTTGTTGTTGTTTTACATTACTCCAGCAGGCCAGCACGTCCTGCTTTGTACACATCTGGCTGAAGAGAATGCTCCCTTGATAAAAGTCAACATCTGCACCCAGTGTCTTGATTAGCTCACAAGACAGAAATAAATCTCTTTGGATGAGCTATGCATTTCTGGCCCACCTGCACATCAAGAAAGACTGTCAAATCCAGAGTGGGGAGAGAAGGAACTTCCTGCAGTGTATGGGAGTGGAGAGGACATGAGGAAGGGTCTGTTCTGCGGCCCCATGTTCCTGCATTCACTGAGGAGCAGGGGTGGGGGTGGGGTGGTAGATGTGGGTCGGAGATGGAGGGCTGGGAACCGGCCAATCAAAATGGCTCCCTCCTCCGTCTCCATCAACCAGCAGACCTGACTCAATCCACTGAACCTCCCCCAGGAGGTTTTCCTGATCTGCTAGGGACACACCTTCAGGTTTGGCCCAGTTCCCAAAGACACTGAGTTGGGATCAGCTAAAGTTTCAGAAGGCAGGGGCCTGGGTCCAGCTGAAGTCTCAAAGGATCTTTCAGGAGAGGGTGTTGGTCCTGGTGCCCTGCTCCAGGCCCAGTGCTCAGCTGAATGAAAACACACACACAAACACACACACACGTGTACTGCAAACAGATCACACACACTGGTCCTCAGCAAGCCAGGGCTCCGAAGTCCACACTTACAGCACATGCATCTTGGACAGTCCCCAGAAGGCCCCGTCTGTTAGTTTGCTGATGTTGTTTCGCTGTAGCTTCAGCACCTCCAAGCTGTCGAGCCCCTGGAATGTGAGGCCCTCTATCAGCCGAATCCTATTCCGATTGAGGTCCCTAAAGAGATGAAGCCAGCGGTGTCAGAGCATCCCCTGTGCATACCCCACCTCCAACCCTTCCCAGGCAGTCTCAGCTTCTTGTCCAAGCCAGGAGTGAACCTAGTGAAGGAGGCTCTGGGAGGCAGGATGTGCAGTGGAAACACCGGGTGTCTTGCCCGCCATGCAGGCACAGATGAAGCCACCTGGCCATAGCTAATGCATGAAAGAGGGGTAAGGTGGAGCGCCTCTCAGCTGACCCCAAAGCTGGGTCCGGGGCTACTGGGACACAGTGTGTATTTCTCCTCCAGCAGCCCAGGTGCCATTCATGACTACAACAAGGACATGGGCATGACTCAGAAGGGGAACTGAGCTCAGCAACAGAAATCTACACCAGATACCACAACCCAGGAAAAACCTTAACCACTGGACATTACACTTTCCACTGGGTGTACATCATAGGATCTCTACATATGGAGAGAAGTCACTGTCTGGGGGGGAGAAGCAGATAGAGGAAAGATACCCCACAAAGCACACATATTTGGCTTTTAGCCCCAGCATGATAAAGCCTCAGTCAACCGAAAGATGTCAGGAATCTTGGTGGGCTGGATCCATTAGCAACCCTGGGGAAGAGGAGGGAGAACACAGGGCTAACCAGAAAGCCCTTGGTTTTCCCCAAATATTTCTGCAGTGTCTCATGACCCTGCCCCACACACAACCTAGTCAGCATCACTGAGACCTTCTCCTCAGACTAAGCAGAGCCCAGGCCTCACCACCCAGGGAGGCAAAGCACAGGAGAGCAAGAGTCAGGGTACACCTGTGTCTTGCTGCCCACCCAACCCTCAATGACCATTTTGTTCTGCTTCAACCAAATTTCCAGTATTGGCTTATTTTCCTGAAATATATCCTTCCACTAAAAAGAAGACACAGAAAAACAAAAAAAAAGAAGAGAAAAAAAGAGTCCTTCATCAGGCAATGATTAATTGCCCTTTTCTTGAATCCAAAACCCTGTGCCTTCTTTGTGGGCACTCAGCCTTGATCATCAAAAAATTAAACAAATAAAATTGGACCACCTGAGACCCAATCCCTGCCACTACGTAATATTCCGATTGAGGTCCCTAAAGAGACAAAGCCAGCGGGGTCAAAGCATCCCCTGTGTATACCCCACCTCCAACCATTCCCAGGCAGTTCCAGCTTCTTGTAATGAATATGCATGTGCACTCCTGAATCTGAAATATTAAAAATGGTAATAATAAAAAAAACCTTAAAAAATAACAAAGCAGCTCTTTATATGATTTTAGAGGCAAAGATGAAGACCTGCCTCTTGTTTAGTATCTCTGGCTACACTAACTTCCTCTCAAACAGCTCGAGAAGTGTCAGACCGTACCGTGTCCAAGATACAGATTTTACGGGTACCTTTAAAAATACACTAAAACCTCTAAGATAAAGAAGAAACCAAACCCATGCAGCCTAAGCATTAGCCACCATCCACTAACCAGCAGAATCTCTGATTTCATTTTGGAAAACGTCAAAGAAGACAAGCATATATAAACTCAGTGGATCTTTTTCTCAGCCATCTGAGGCAGCACTGGCACCAGATCTAGCTCCCAAAGTGCATTTACTAGGCGCTGCCATAGAGCCATTTAATGGTCGTTCGTGCAGAGACATACCTAGGAGGAGGGGGAAGAAGTCGTATATGGTACGAGGTCCTTGGGGAAATCTGGCCTCCATAAAGTTTGGCTAGCCTTAATTAAAGTGCAGGTTTCTATACTCACAGTTGTGTCAGCCTGGGTAACTTGAATGCTTTCACAGGAAGCTGTGTGATCCTGTTTTTGCTCAGGCGAAGAGTTAGCAGCGACCGTGACAGACCATCAAATGCTCCCGACTCCAGGGTGCCAATCCGGTTGCTTGCCAGGTTGCTGGAATATGCAGGAAAGAAAATGTAGTGGTCGGTAGGAGGCCTTCCTCACTTTGTTACAGACACCAGACCCGGCTGGGTCTGAATTGGGAAAACAAGATAAGACACACCCAGAGGGACAGGTTTCCAATGCAATGTTTATGATCACCCGGCGGCGGAGCCTGTCTTGACTCCCAGATGGGGGGCCAGAGAGATGCAGGTGTCAGGACTGTGCAACTAGAATCTGGAGGCAAGCATTGCTTCAGCCAGAACACATGGTGCTTGGGCTGGTGAGCCAGCCCAGCGGTGGGAAAGTCAAACACCTCCAAGTCTGACCACCCTGACGCACCAGCCCTGCCTGAGGAGTCACCGCAGGGCCTTCCTCACCACCCGCTGCCCAAGGGCGATCACAAAAGCCGGGAGAAGCAGAAAGGCAAATGAGAGGCAAGGCCTGATGATTTAATAATCTGAAGAAACAGCCTTTATTTTTGAAGTGGCTCTCACTGTATGAATTGCATAATCTGTGTAAACCAACTTATTTTACTAATTTTAAATGCCTCAAAAAAACCACTCTTGTTACAGAGACCTGCACTGAGTCCCATTAGAAAACAAGCCGCACTTTATGGTGTCTGTGCTTACAGGGTGAGGATATCAGGGCACCTCCCATGACTACAGAAAAGGCAGATGCCGTTTCTCAAAATGCACTGAAGCGTACATCCAGATCTGTGCACCTCACTGTATATACATTACAGCAAGTAATAAAAAAAGAGGAAAAAAAGAAAAAGGAGGTACAATATAGCATTCCTGTGAGAAGCTGCCCCTTTCTGCTTTCCCCAGACAAACGCTGCTTTGTCTTGACCTAAAGTGAAAAGGAGAAAGACCAGAGAGGATTTTCTACACAGAGAGCAGAGGGGAACAAGGCACTTTTCGTCTCTCTATCAGGCAGGGGCCCAGGACAGGGCACATGAGGATTCTTTGCAAATAGGGCTGGACTGTTTGTTCTCAACACTCTAGATTAAAGAACAGACTGTGTGATGAAGATATACCGGCCAACAGCTGCCAAAATAGAGAGTCCCTCCCGCTTTCATGCGGGGAGAGAAGGCCAGCACAACCCAGCAGAGCAGTTGTGGTTTGTTCAACCCCAGCAAGAAAGTGCCGGTGGCAGCTGGACACCTTTCAAAAGCCCCCATGGGAGGTTTCCCAAATGCCAAGCTCTCCTGTTCCCAACTGGGGCACCTTCATGCAGCCTGAGAAATAAATTGCTCCTCTCCTTGGGTTTTTACTTGGGAAGTCCATGTGCCAAGCCTTATTCTCCCTGAAAAGATGGATCACAATGACCCCTAAACTGGCCTTGCAAATGATTTCCAAAGTTACTCTGGAACCATATGAATACAAGGAATGAAAACTCACCTGTAATTTCAAAATGTCTCTTTAACCTGAGTTTTCTGTTTCTTTCCCAAAGCAACACTTTACTACCCACAAGTAGTGGATTAAGTAGGTTTTAACTTTTCCTTCCTGTCTACCATCGCGTGTGAGATGGGGCATTAGCATGGGTAAAAGAGAAACAAAGAAATCTCAAATGTGCTGAAAGGTCACAGAACAGAGTAACTGCCCTTCCCTCAAATAAGCCCAATGACTTTTTTTTTTTTTTTGAGTCGGAGTCTCACTCTGTTACCCAGGCTAGAGTGCAGTGGCACACTCACAGCCACCACAGCCTCAATCTCCTGGGCTTAGGAGATCCTTCCACCTAAGACTTCCAAGTAGTTGGAACCACAGGTGTGCGCCACCACACCTGGCTAATTTTTTTTATTTATTGTAGAGACAAGGTCTCACCAGGTTGCCTAGGCTGATCTTGAACCCAGGGGCTCAGGCAATCCTCTTGTTTTCACTTCCCACAGTGCTGGGATTACAGGCGTGAGTCATCACGCAGGCCCAGTGACTTGTTTTAGTAGTGCAAGATACTAAAAAAGATAAGCATTGACAAGAGTAAGCCTCATCAAGGAGATCTCCCACCAACCACTCCTGAATCTTTTCTGGAAACTTCCCCAGGAGGCAGCCCAGGAAACAGGAAAGAAAACAGTGGCCTGTATCTGACTCCCAGACTTTCCTCTGCATGGTAAGTCCCCCTAATTAACAGCTCCCTGCCTCAGTTTCCTCATCAGTCTGTAACATCGGAACATGCTGCAGGATTTGGAAATGCTGTTTACGTGGGCCCTGGCCCCTGCCCTGCTGAGGGAAGATCCGTAACATCCCCACTGGCTCAGCTGAGCCACAACTGGGAAGGAAACACCTATTCCGTGTCCAGACCTGGGTACTGTATGTTACATGGCCAGCAGCATAGGACCACCACAGGTAGCAAGAAGAAGGCACTTACAGCTCCTTTATAGGCAGTCCATGTGGAAAGCAGGTGCTCCGGACTTCCGTGATGTTGTTTGAACTCAGATCCAACACTTCCAAGGAATGGTAGGCCTTCAGCTGACTTCCCTCCACGTTGCGGATCTTATTGTGTTGCCTAAAACACACCAAGGCAGGTGACCAGATCATTGCTTTTTGCAAAGGAACTCCAAGAAACTATTATTTTCCCCCCACCTGCCACTTCTTTTGGACGATGTTTTTCTAGTTGTTTTGCTCTTTCATAAAACTACAAATACAGTGATGCTCTTAAAATGAGAACTTCAGGTCAGGCGCAGTGGCTCAAGCCTATAATCCCAGCACTTTGGGAGGCCGAGGTGAGAGGATTGCCTGAGCCCACAGGTTCAAGACCAGTCTGGACAACTTGGCAAGACCTCATCTCTACCACAAATTTTAAAAAATTAGCCTGGTAGGGTAGCGCACACCTGTGGTTCCAGCTACTTGGAAGGTTGAGGTGGAAGGATCACCTGAGCCCAACAGGTCGAGGCTGTGGCCATAAGTGTGGCACTGTACTCCAGCCTGAGCAATAGAGTGAGACTCCTACTCAAAAAATAAAACAAAAAACAATAAAATAAAATGAGAGTTCCTGTTTCTCTCTCCGTCACTATTATCTGCTGGCTGGATGCTAGCTGGAATGATGGATTTTCTGTCTGGGACAAGCTTGTCAAAGTTCTATGCCTAGGCTGCTCTTCCCAAGGGCAAGAATGTAGCAGTGACATTTAAGACCATATGAGACCAGCATGATGTGACCAGAACCCATGATGCACTCACCGTAAGTTGTGCCTGGTGCAGCCAGACAGCTCCACCCCAACCCTCACGCATATCTTCAGAACCCAGTGCAACCCTGGGACTTACAAAAGTGTACAGGCCCAGAGCCCAGAGTTCACTTTAATCCAACTTCACACATCATGACATACCTTTTACCAACACCTACCATGTACCAGGCAAGATGACAATCTAAAAATGGAAAGAGAGCTGGGCTGGATGGCTCAGCCTGTAATCCCATGCCTTTGGGAGGCTGAGGTGAATGGATTGCCTAAGCCCGCGAGTTTGTGACCCGTCTCGGCAGCGAGACCTCATCTCTACAATAAATCAAAAAATCAGCCAGGCGTGGTAGTGCGCGCCTGTAATTCTGGCTACTTAGAAGACTGAGGTGGAAGGATCGCCGGAGCCCAGCAGGTCGAGGCTGTGGTGGCCGGGAGCGGCCACTGCTCTCCAGTCTGGGCGACAGAGTGAGACTTCAACTCAAAAAAAAAAAAAAAAAAAAAAATGGAAAGAGGAGCTCACTGCTGGGTATAACTAGAATAGAGTCCCCTGAATCTTCTGACTTTACTCTTAATAATTTAGTATGTTTTCTCATCAGGAAGATGGGGCCACAACCTGTCACTTCAAGGTTATGGACAATCCAACCTGAAACCACACTAAAGCATCTGGCAGACATTAAGGTAAGCATTTGGAGTGTTTACCACTCCAAGAAAGGCATTTTCCATTGTGACTTATGTGCACCTTTAATCCTCTCTCTGACAAACCCATAATCTAACCAACCAACCAGTAATTATTAATCAGGAGAAAGACAAAAGCTAACCAAGGTTGGTATAGCTGACTGCCCTGTTGTGGGTTTGACTGTGTCTAGCAGATTCAATCCACCACAGCCCTAACTCCAGTATTAGATACTTAAGAATCTGCTGGGTGGTAGCGATGGGCCTCTGGGTTCCAGGCACTCACACTCGGGCCAGTTCTGAGTAAACAGTGTCAGCGTCTCCAACCAATCAAGGCATTCTTGAACGCAACACAAGTAAGCCAGGCGTCGCTTACCAAGTGGCATCTCCATTAAACAAACACTTGACCAAATCAATTCCAACAGGCATAAACAAGGACCTCTTTCCCAGAAGCTGTGGGGCTTCTCGTGGACTCCTTTGTTTTTTTCACAAGTCTCCCAGGCTCCAAACTCAGAACTTCATTTGCAAGGGCACAACTGCGCACACAGAGAAACCTCCCCAGAAAGAACCCTTTCCCCCCACCGCTCCTCCCCACCCCCCACACTTCCTTTGAGTTATTTACTAAGTTCTTTTATAAAGAGAGTCTCTTCAGTTTTCAGACTCCAAAGGAAAGAGAAAAAAGAAAAGAAAACCTTTATCATGTAAAGCATGGGAAGAAAAAGAACAAGAAATCAAGGCAACGGAGCTGAGCCTTGTCTGGGAACTCTGAATACAGTACCAGGGAGCCAGGAAAAGAGGGTCTGCAAACAGAAGAGATGGGGCGCTGCTGGCCCAAAGAGGGCTCTGGGTGGTGAGTCCTTACGCTGCGAAGCATGGGACAGCTGCGAGCCCTGACACCTCTCCCACGCTGGCTCCCTCCTCTCCCCCCTTGTCTCCTTGGTCTTTGTCCTTGGTCTTATACCTTTTGCTTCTTGTCAATATATTCATTCATTGACTCAAACACAGGCTGGGGCCCGTTCTGAATAAAGGACACTATGCGGAAGGCAAATCTCCTTCACATGCTGGGAAACGTTCACAGCTTGGCAGAAGAGGCAGCCATGGAGATTCAAGACAAGGGCATATGGAAGCTCCAGCAGCAGGGCCTGCGAGAGGAGCAAGGGTAGCATTCACTTCTGCCTGGAGAAGTCACTGGGGCAAGTGTCCAAGGCTAGGATGCTGAGGGGTAGACAGGAGGGGACAGGCCAGGAGCCTGGATCCAGTTGTGGAGCAGGGTGAGAGATGGTGGTGATAGAGGCAGACACAGGAGAGTAATAAGTAAGGAGTCCACAGAAGCTGGAGGTGGCAGCTGGGGGCAGCAGTAATGATCCAACATTTTCTTTCTTTCTTTTTTTTTTTTTTTTGAGTTGGAGTCTCACTCTGTCATCCAGACTGGAGTGCAGTGGCCACTCCGGCCACCGCAGCTTCAACCTGCTTGGCTCCGGCGATCCTCCCGCCTCAGCCTTCCGAGTAGCTGGAACTACAGGCACGCGCTACCACGCCCAGCTAATTTTTTTGATTTACTGTAAAGATGAGGTCTCGGCTGCTCAGGCGGGTCTCGAACCCACAGGCTCAGGCAATCCACTCACCTCAGCCTCCCAAAGGCACGGGATTACAGGCTGAGACACGGAGCCTGGCTTACATTTTCTAGCTTGGAAGATAACCACGCCCCCAGCAACTGGCTATCTGTTCTTGTCCACTTATGGTCTAACCCCAATGCAGCAGCCAGAGAGATCCTTAAAAAAACAAGTTGTTCATGAGTCCCACTGAGTAGGAGAAAACATTTGCAAATCATAAACTGATAAGAGGATAATGTCCAGAGTGTATAAGGAACCCGGACAACTCAAAAACAAACAACCCAATTTTTAAAAGGAGCAAAGAAACTCAATAGACACTTGTCCAAAGAAAACATACAAACAGCAAACCAGACATGAAAAGATGCTCAACATCACTATTCATTAGGGAAATGTAAATCAAAACCACAATGAGAGATCAGCTCACACCCAACAGGATGACTACTATTGAAAACAAAACAAAAACAGAAACAGAAAATAGCAAGTGTGGGTGAGGATGTGGAGAAATGGAAACTCTTATACACTGTTGGTGGGAATGTAAAATGGTGCAACTGCTGAAGAAAATTAAACACAGCATCACAATATGATCTAACAATTCTACTTGTAGGCAATTAAAAGAACTGAAAGCAGATCTGAAGGAGATATTTATACACCCATGGTTCGTAGAAGCATTATTCACAATAGTCACAAGAGGAAGCAACCCGAATGTCCGGTGATAGCTGGATAAACAAAATGTGGTATATGCATACAATGGATATTCATACACTGTTCAGCCTTCTGAAGTAAAGAAACTCTGATACATGTTACTGAACGGATGACCTTTGAGGAAATGACACTAAGTGAAATATGCCAGTCACTGAAAGCCAAATACTGTGTGATTCCACTTACAGAAGGAACCCACAATCAGATCCACTGAAAGAGAAAATGGCCAAGGACTGAAGGTTTGTTATGACTGGGTATGGAGTTTTAGTTGTGCAAGATGGAAAAAGTTCTGGAGATCAGTTGCACAACACGAATGCCCTTAAAACTACTGAACTCTACACTTTAAAAAAGGATTAAGATGGCAAATTTTATGTTACATGCATTTTACTATAATTTACAAATAAAACAAAACACAGGTCAGTTCACAGTACACTTCTATCTAAATCTCAAATGACAACTCTCCTGTCTCACTTGGAAGTAAGGTCCTCACAATGACCCCCCACCCCAAGGCCCACGTAACCTGCCACACACCCACCTCACCTCCTACTACTCCTCCGTCTCATACATTCCACTCCACACCAGCCCACGAATGTGTCTGGCCTCAGGACCTTTGCACTTTCTTTTCCCACTGCTGGAACGCTGTCCCTAGAGACGCCCTTGTCTCAGACCCTTACTTTCTCCCATCTTTATTCAGAAGTCACCTTCTCAGTGAAGCCTTCCCTGGCTACCTTCTCTAAAACCACAAGCTCCTTCACACCCAGAGACACACACAATTTCTACCTCCTTACCTGCTTTATTTTTCTCAATAGTCCTAATCATCTAAAATCCTCAGTATTTGCCTATTTATAGTCTAACATCTTCTCTTTCACCAGGATGTGGTTTCACAAAGGTGAAAATGTTTGCTTCATTTACTATTGTTTCCAGCCACTGGAACAGTGCCGGACATATAATAGGTGCTCAATAAACATCTGCTGATGAGTCATAGAGAATAAATACAGGTTGAATTCAAAAGGGCTGAGGCTAGATACAGATTTCAGACTCTTCAGCAGTTAGGCAGAAGAAAACCATGCAGGTGGATAAGTTTCATCAGGAATGTGAGAAGAGTCTGTAGGTGCCCGCAATAGTGCTGCCCAGACACAAACAACTGAGCCCACAGCAGCTCCAGAGACCCCTGGGGCTCCAACACTGCTGTGCCCAGCTGCTGAGGATGCATATCTTCTCCCCTACCCATCTACCCACTGAATAGTTGGGGCTACAAGTGCGTGCCACTGGGCTTGGCTATGCTCTCTCTCTCCCCCCAGGGTCAGACTCTCTGCTCTAGAATATAGCCCAGGACCTGACGAAACCCATCCCGAATGCCCTGTGCTCAGGAAAGCTGTCTTTGAAGCTCTGTGCTCCTGTAGAACTCTGTATCCCTTCTCTTAGAACCAAGAACCACACAGCATTAGCAGCCTCTGTAGACCCCAGCAATTCCACCCACAGACCGGGAGTTCTTCCTGATCCAGAATACAGCACAGTAGAACAATGTGCTGTGTCTCCCTGCCCGAGTTCCAATCCCAGCTATACCACCCACAGCTGTGAACCCTGGAGGAACCCATATGTAAAGCAGGGTGTGGGATTCCTACACTCCATGGGCTGATGTGACTTGACATGCAGCAGTTGCTCAATAAAACAAGTTATTGTTCTTGGTAGTCATATTTGTATCCTCAGAGTCAGGCTCAAGATCTAGTTTATAAGAAATGCTCTGGGAAAAGAATGAATAAAATTAATTACTGGTTCTTGTCTATCCCTCTGATATATTTCAAAGCAGACAGGCAGGCCTGGCTCCCCTCTCAGGAACCAAGGGCTGATTCTAAGCTCTCACTCTTAGCTTTATGCATGAAACAAGCCTGCTCCAGTTGGAGAGTGTCAAACCCATCCACTAAGAAGACCCCCCATGCTTCAAAGCAAATCCCAGGCTACAACTTTTGCAGGACGCAGGATGGTCAAATAGCCGATGGGTTTCCCCAGCCAGCTGGATGACATCCCCCTTCTCACTCCCAAGACAAATGGAACTCAGGTCCATGTCCTTGACCCAAGCCCACTAAACCCACCACCCACTGCCCCAGAAGTAGTCTGCCCATCTAAGACATCCTTCCAGGTCCCACATCCATCAAAGTTAGAGGAAACAGTTAATACTCGAACTGCCACAGGGAAGCCCTCCTATCTCCCGCCTGAGAGCTGTGGAAATGTGTCTCCTGCCCCGACTCAACCCAGCATTCCACTTTCAGGAAACTGTCCATGTTTCTAATGCCCCATGAAAACCCACGTGGTCACCATGTCACTCCTTTAACACAACTACCTGCTCAGTTCCCGAGAAGGCCCATAATCCTCTTTCTAACCTTGAAATAGCTGACCAGTGAATGAATGAATACCTATCATGTATATAGCAGGCCTTGGGTAAAACACCAATGAAATCATGTGGCCATCAGACCAAGTAGGTATGATTATTATTTCTACAAATAGTCCCCAATTTATAGGGATGGTTTGGTTTATGACTATTTCACTTTACAGTGGATATGTGTTCTGTAGAAACCATACTTAAAGTATGCAAATAACTGTTCTGTTTTCCTTTCAGTATAATATTCAATAAATTACATGAGATATTTAATATTTTATCATAAAATAGACTTTGTGTGAGATGATTTTGCCCAAATGTAGACCAATATAAGTGTTCTGACCAAGTTTAAGGTAAGCAAAGCTCAACTATACAGCTCGATAGGGCAGGAGTACCAAATGCATTTTCAACTTTACAATGTTTTCAACTTACCATGGGTTTATCTGGACATAATCGTAAGTTAAGGAGCAATCTGTACTCAGCCAGTTGAAGACACCAAGGCTTGGAGGTCTGTTGGAGTTTGCCCCAAGGCTACATGGCTGGAAAGCCAGAGGGGCCAGGATGCAAACCTGGAGAGCAAGACTCTATCTAGCCCACCTGAGAGGTTCTCTGGGCAGAATTTAAGGGCACCACCCAGATTCCACCCACAAACCTTCAGCAAAGCCTGGTTAAATCTGAATGCTAGCTTGGTCTACACAGATTAGCCTCAGCCAGGTGCCCCAGCATTGTATCAACTGCCCAGAGTCCTTCGTAAGCAGCAAATGTGCACCAGGGTTTGTGTGACCAGATCTCAGCAAATAAGGCAGATGAAACTAAAAAGTTCTTATTTCGGATGTTCTGGATGGAAAGAACAGTTCCTCTGAGATCTCTACGGAGCTGCATTCGAGGGAGGAATGAGTGCCTTTATTCTCAGGAAAGGTTAAGATGCAATGGGACTCACTTAAGTTTATTTTTAAAGATGGTGAGGACAGTAAAAGACAAGAGGACAATGCTATGTTAGGAACAGTTCTTACAAGCCTCCTCAAAGGAACAGGCCAGCCTCTCTCTGCAACCAAACAAAACTAGTGAATCTACACTTATGGGGACTAGGGGAAGTGTGCAGTGGCCAGGTCACGTGGCTTTCACCTCCATCCACAGTGTCAGTTTACCCCTTGGGCTGCCTTCTGGAGCGAGGAGAATTTAATACAGCAGAGGTCTATTAAAACGACACCTGTTAAAGCCTTCAAAAATAAAATCAGTCTTCAAAGGCGGAAAGCAGGCAAGATAAGCTCTCCTCACTTGGCTACATTTTCAGAGCCAATTTTAAATTAGACAGTGAAACAGATGGAGGCATTTGAAACCAACATTTAAAACTTTTTATCATAAGTGATTGTTCTACCACGGTTCTATGAAAGTCTGGTTTACAACGTATTCCTGTTAGTGGTAGAAAAGATCTCATGTCACAGACAACAGCCAAGAAGAAAGGGCAAGGAGATCAAAGGCAGTAGGGCCAAGGCAGGTCAAGTGGGTAATTTCTGATTCCTGAAATTATGCACCTATTGTCTACACTAAAGATCAGCAAACTTACTCTACAATGGGCCAGATGGGAAATATTTTAGGATTAGTGGGTCACACAGTCTCTGTCATGACCACTCAGCTCTGCTGCTGTTAATGTAAAAGCATCCATAAACACTATGTAAATAAATGAGTGTGGCTGTGTTCCAATAAAACTTTATTTACAAAAGCAAGTGGCGAGCCAAGATTTGGCCCACCAACTATAGTCTGCTGACTCTATTAACGTCATGGCAACCAGTCTGGGTTTCTGAGGGACAGGGACCCAGATTCTAATTCTAGCTTTAATGCAACTTTTGAACTGCGTGTAAATCACTCTTTCTCTGTTTGGTTTACCCACCTGAGGCTAAAATGAGGCTAAATACCTCTTGATTGCAGATAGAAAACCCTCCCAGTCTCCCTCCATGCCCGTGTCAAAAGATGTCACTAACTAGAATCTTTTCTGCCAATGTCCTTTCTACCTCTTCATAAAGTGAAATGCAATATAAGTCTCTATCGCTCTTAAGTTTCTCAAAAGATAAGTCAGGTTCCTTACTGGAATCAGTGAAGATAGATGAACAAACAGCGTTATCTTACAGATGAGAAAGATCCACATTGTATGTCCTTCCTTATTTTACTTTCTTTTTCTGAGTTGAAGTCACACTCTGTCACTCAGGCTAGAGTGCAGTGGCATGCTCACAGCACCACAGCCACGACCTGCTGGGCTCAGACCATCCTTCTGTCTTAGCCTTTCAAGTAGCTGGAACCACAGACGTGCACCACCACACCCGGCTAAATTTTTTTATTCATTGTAGAGATGAGGTCTCATCAAATTGCCTACGCTGATCTCAAACCCCTGGATTCAGGCATACCTCTCACCTCTACCCCCAAAGTGCTGGAAATACAGGCATGAGCCACCGTGTCTGGCTCCCTATTTTAGTTCTGCCAATTAGTCTAAAACATACTAAAGCTGGCCCAACTTGCCAGTCCTAAGATCTAAGCAGGTATGCCCTTCAGCTCTTCCAGACTATTAAGGTGATTCACAGATGTCAACGCTGTCAACTCCTTGAGAGTGGACTCCTAGCAGACATAACAAATCTTCCATAATTTTATTTCCAGATCAAACTTTTAACATGTCTTAACAAATCAGCAAAATCCAAATTGTAACTCTTTGCCTCACCTGAACCTCTGTCTAAAATAAAGTTTCACATAATCTAGCCCTGAAATGGGGAAAAAAAACTGTAACATATCTGCCCCTGCCTCACTCCCAGATTCCCAATAGTGATCTTGGCAGACATAGTTAATCAAACTCCACATCCCATACACACTGTCCATCATGGTGTCGGGTGGAATTTTCACTAAGGCTCTGCACCATACATTCACTCCCACGGCCTCCACACAGCCGGCACTCAAAGATCTGATCCAAACATGTGAAGGTGTGCACAAATTCATATGTGCCGTTTGAGGCTACAGCACAGCTTAACACATATCATACATGGAATCCACACAGTGTGAGACTATCTGAGACCCTGATATTATTGACTGCATATAAAACTCAATACACGGCCCTGATGTCGACCTAAGGAGGTGTCAGTCCTATTGCAAGTGCCAAAAAATGCTAACCATTTCAAATACTCACATGAAGATCATGAATTCTCCTGTGTCCAAAAATACAGCACCACTGGACAGGCCATATGCAGCTGAGTGCTGCAGTTGTTTTGTTTGTAAACATTTTTCCTGAACTATTAACAGTCAGTTTTGACCTGAACAGTGCAAAATTATGAGTGTAGAGTTCAATGCGTTTTTACAAAATGTTACTTTCCTAGTTATTACTCCCAAAGAGAACCTCTGATTTACATCACCCACGATTAATTTTGCCTATTTTTGGCTGTATAGACACAAAATTGTTCTGTATATACTCTCCTGTATCTGGTTACTTTCACTCAACCTGATGTTTATGAGATCCATCTAGGTTGTGGCATTAGCAGTAGTTCATTCTTTTCCCTCTCTGTATAATATTTCTTTTGAAGGAATATACAGCAATTTATTTTTTCATTCTATTACTGATGGTTACTGAGTTATTTCCAGTTCAGGTCACCAAAAGAATCACAGCTATGGACATGGAAGTGTCTTCTACATGTGGCTTTTGGTGCATATTTGCCTGCATTGCTGGCAGGTGTGCCAGATCCGGCATGAAATTGCTACACAGGTCACTGAACATGCATATGTTTGACCTTAGTAGACACTGGGAGATTTCTTTTAAACCAAATCCCCCAGGGTGGAAATGAATCTGAAAACCATTTCATCCAAGTGCCCTGTTTCATGCTGTCTCATTACACCACATTCTCAGATGCCACTGCCCTTATGTATCCCCTTCCTGTATCCCTCTCCTCAAAACACATTAGGAATATAGCCTGGGGCCACCCAGGCATGGCCATACTCATTCTAATCTTGTTCAAGTGTCAAACAAAAAAAATGTTTTTATTAAGAGAGGGCCTAATGAGCACCAATATATAATAAATATCAAACTCCTAGCTTCAAGTAATCCTCCATCTCAGTCTCCCAAAGTGTTTAGTATTATAGGCATGAGCCGCCACGTCAGAATTAATAAGTCTAAGTCTTAGACTGGCAAGAAATAGTGTTAATGCATCTGACGCCAGGACCAATACCCATCTATCTACAACTTAAAAATGAAGATACAGAGATATTTTTCAAAGAACAAGACATTTTCAAAGAGTATTCCAAAGTTAATTTGAAGTCTCTTTTCTCAGAACAGCAGTCAAAACCATTACCATCTCACTAGCTTGCTTTACATCCATCTCCTTAAAAATGAAACCCAAAATCATTTGTTCTACTGCATAAATTGATCATTTGCCCAAAGAAACTGCTGTCTCGTAAGAAACAGGACAGCCTGGGTTATTTGCTGGACAGGAAATGAGAATCAGAATGAGCAGGTCTCTCTGTCCCTCCTGCTCTCCTTCCCCTGCTGCTGGTGAATCACCAGTTCCCTGGGGAATTTTGGCAGATTCTCAGCCTGGCTGCAGATGACGTTCTGGATCTGTTTATTCAGGTGGAGATTGGATAAAAAACAAGAGCAGCCCAGTGGCGGGGATAAACAGCCCCCGCCAGGCAGGGTCAACCCCTTCGAAGGCAGGACTGGACTGTGTCAACCAACCTCCCAACCCGTTCACTTCCTTTAGGGGTCACTCTCCTCTGTGGTCTTCAAGGAACAGTTTTCATTAACTCCTTGCAAAAAAGAACCGATATCCCTTTCCCATGAAAGTGCTTGGCCCCAGGGACCTTGCTGCAGCAGATCCCACTTGGTTCTCCCACCCACCAGCTTTTGCCCATGGAGCTAGAAGCCCCAGATGTGAAATAAAGAGATCTTGAAAAGACCAAGAGCCTGCCAACACTGGTTTTGAAGTCTAGAGTGACCCAATCCATGAATGACTACAGATCATTGGGATGCGCAATCCAAACTATCAGAATGTTCTGCATTTCATTTTAAGATGCACAAATAAAAGGCAATACCAACAAAAAGCCTCCTAAGGAAATGCACTGTTGAGTGGAAGATGCCCATCCAAAAAGACTACCTATTATACAATTGCAAAGATACAACATTCTGAGAAAGGCAAAACTATGGAGACAGTTGAAAGATCAGTGGTTGCCAGGAGGTAGGGAGGAGGAAGGAATGAATAGGTGGAGTCCAGGGGACTTTTAGGGCAGTGAAACTTCTATATGATACTGTTTGGTGGATACATGTGAGTATACATGTCAAAATCCATAGAATGTACAACACCCAGGGTGAATCCTAATGTAAACCATGCATGTTAGTTAGTAATAATGTATCAATACTAACTCATCAGTTGTAACAAATGTACAGCACTGATGCAAGATGTAAGTAACAGGGGAAACAGGGCTGTGTGGTGTGTAGGGGTGGAAGGGGTGGGAGAAAGAGAGGGGAGGGAGGAAAGGAGAGAGAACTAAGAGGGAGGATATATAGGAACTCTCTGTACTTTCCACTCAATTTTTCTGTAAATCTGCAAATGCTCTGAAATTCTATTAATTAAAAAAGAAAACAAAATCTCCTAAAGTAATAAGTAGTCCTGAGGTCTTGGCACCAGTAGTGTTAGCCACACATGGGCTAGAGTTTTTTTTAGTGTATCTTATTTACAGCTATAACCTTAGAACACGGAATAATGCTTAAAATATAAAAGGTGCTCACATTCAGTTTCTGTCAAATAAGTAAATGATTACAACTTTAGTTAAATCTCCTACATTCACCACAATGAAACTGAACCAAAGAACATCATTCAGAAAACACACACACACACACACACACACACACACACACACACCCTGAGGTAGGACCAACCAAAAAATTTTTTAAAGATAAAAATTAATGGCATAACAACAGAGTTAACTTTTGGCGGGGGGGGGGAAAGCTGACAGACCTATTTAAAAGAAAATGTCCAATAGCATAGATTTTCAAATAAAAAAAGATTTGCATTTCCCACAGTCCATGTAGCCCCCAAACACTGGAATTCATTGACTCACCAGGGTTGGAATGGTGAGACAACTATCTTGGTCCCAGGTTGGCCAACAATCCCTCCTTTGACCCATCTGCTCACACCCCTCCCTTTCTGCTCTGGGAGTTCCAACCAGACACTGCTGACCCGAGGAAGTATGCCAACCACATCTAGATAACACTCCCCAGGAGAAAGGCTATGCCGCCCTAACATTGAGCAGGGGCTTCTTGGTGTGAGGAGTCAGTTCCATGTCCACAGGGAGGTAATTTGTTCTGGCATCTGGGTAGGGCAAAGTGCCAGGTTGGGCCAGGAGACAAAAAGCTGGCAACAATGAGCCATTTCCACCAGGATTCCCATCTACATATGGGCACCTCTGGGTCAGAAAATCCAGAGTGTTTCTCTCTTTTGGTCAGGGCCAACATGACCACTCGATTCTCTCTCTCAGCTTTATCTTCCCCTAAATGCAGCAATATATCCCTTCTTTTCTTCCCCTTTTGCTTCCTTTCCCTGGTGACCTGCTACCCTATACCCTGGCGTGCTAGTGGTGTTCCCGCCACAAGATCTCAGTCTCCATGGAAGACGGGCCCCAGCCTAGGAGTTGGCAGAGCACCAGTTGTCAAGCTGCATTGTGTGGATCCACCAACCACAGCATAGCTGTGGAACCCGGGCTGCTGAACAGCTGGCCCCTGATTTCTCTCTGAGAACAAGGCTAAATTTACTCTCATTACAGTTGTCAAGGTATGTGTGCCCTGACTGTTGGGCTCTGCCCCTCGAGAGGAAGCGAGAACACCAGGACATGAAACAAGTAGCATGGGTTTGCCCAGACTCCAAGGGCTGAGCTACCATTTTTGGCCAAGGAAAGTGGAGGAGGTAGAGAGATGGCAAGGATCAGGAACAAGGTGGCGAGAGCGCCCCTTCGGGCCAGGGATGAACCCCAGAAATTCTGACTGAGGAGTGCCTACACCATCTACCTAGGAAGACGTGAAGAAGCTGCCATGAGTAGTTTTCCTCTGAGGAAGACTCAACACCAACTAGGGTGAGGTGGGAAGGCCCCAGCCCTAGGAACGTGAGAAGGCAGAGCTGAGAAAGCAGAGCGACTGCACTTCCCAGAGCAAGGACCTCCTCTCTTCAGGATCCATAACTGCTGCTCAGCACCTGAGGGAGGGAATCGCTCAGGAGGCCAAGACCAATTGGCTCTGTCGTTAGCTACAGTGGTCCCGTTCCTCTGATCTCACCAGTCAGAACCTGAATAAACAGAACTGCTGATGAGAAATAGCACCCTGCCCTCACTCAAAACTCCCAAAGGGGACACAACCTCCTTCTCATGGCTGCCCTTCTGTCTCAGCCTTGGGCACTGAAGGATCTGCAGTACTCACACACCCAGGAAGCGGTCCACACCACCATGATAAACCACTAGTAGGATACATAGCTCATCAATTCACATGACTGCTGCTCTCTAAAAGACATACGTGGAAAAAAAGGTAGGAAACACAACAGGTAACTCTCAGACACAGTATGCTGATCATGGAATTTCCCCGTTCTCTATTTTGCATATCAATGTAACATGCCTGTCAATTATGAGAATGTATTTTTAAAACACACACACACACACACACACACACACACACACACACGCACACATATATATATATATTTTTTTTCCTTTTGAGTCAGAGTCTCACTCTGTCACCAGGCTAGAGTGCAGTGGCACGATCACAGCTTACTACAGCCTCGGCCTCCTGGGCTCAGGCAATCCTTTCACCTCAGCCTCCCAAGTAGCTAGGACTACAGGCACATACCAACATACTCAGCTAATTTTTAAATTTGATTTATTTATTTATTTATTGCAGTGATGAGGTCTCACCATGTTGCCCAGGCTAGTCTAGAACTCAGGTCTCAAGTAATCCTCCTACCTAGGCTTTCCAAAATATTGAGATTACAGGCATGAGTCACTGGCCCAACCTTCAATTTGTATTTACAAAGCAGTTAACAGGAACCTAGACACTAAACTCTGGGACCCAATCCTTAAGTGTAGAAACACCCTATGCTGTGAGGTGGAAAGCTTTCCCGGGCCTGAGCAACTCTACTGCCCCTCCTTTTGCCAGGCACAAGGGGGGATTTTCCACGCAGTGTCTCTTGAACCCCCTGTACCCTAACTCTCCTGACACACAAGCCTGCTCTAGGTGGTGACAACTTCAAAGGGCTTCAGTAGCTGGAGCCTGGAATGGAGTCTTGAGGATTCTCCAGGGAAGTGGTTCCAGTGCTAGTAGTCAGCTGCGCAGGGCAGTGGATCTCCTGAGAGCTTCCCCTTGCAGCTCACCCAGGGAGGAGGCCTACTGCACTGTCTTTCTCCTAAAAAGTGGGGCAGGAGTTGGCGGAGCTATAACAGCGGGAAGAGTGGTAACAAATCTAACATTTCGTCAGTACTCAACAGCAGCTGGGCCCTACTTAACTCTTCACTCACTTAACTCATTTAATCCTCATGACAACCCCAAAGGGAACTGCTACTACCATCCCCATTTTACAGGTGGGGATGCTGAGGCATGGGGAGGCCAACTCACTTGCTGAAGGTCACACAGCAGTTAGAGTGCAGTTGTGGTCCAACTGCAAAACATGAATCCATATCCCACACTCCTACTCGGGATGGAGAACTGCCTCACGGTGGGATCGGGCAGAAGACCCCCTGGGAAGAAAGCTCTCTGGACAGTACCCCATACCTCCCACTTCTTCTCAGCATCAACCAGGGCGAGGTGTCCATGATGGGGATAACATCATGTGAATAGAGACGAGAGCACACCTAACTCTGCAGATGTAGAGGGGGCGGATTCTGCCACAAGCCACTGCACATGCCCTGCTCATGCCAGGGGCCCACGCCTGCTCACTCACACGTGGGCCTCCCATGCCCTCAGCCCACAGCGTGTCAACACACAGTTGCTGCAGGGCCCAGCCAGACCACCTGTATTTATATTTAAAATGACTGGTCAGTTTCCCTATCCCTATGGGTGAGAGTGGCTCTTATTTCCTCAGACAGTAAGTATGTATGGCAGCACAGAGCTGAGCACTCTCCAGGGACTGCTCACCACCATGCCAGAGAAGGCACCTCCTAATCTAGATTCAAAAGGTTAAGATCCTGGTCTGGTGTCACCCAGCTAACTAGCAGGCAAGCCCAGGTATCCTCTGATTCCGGGTGTGCTACTCTCTGGAGCAACAGAGGCATGAGAAACTGAACCAGACAGCCTGTAGCTAAGAGGACAAGAAGGAGAGGCAGGTGCTGGGGTGCTGGAGCTCCCTTGGGGCCACAGAAGGGCCCTTCACTTCTGTCGGACACTGGCACCTTCTCCAAGATTCACATGCCAGCTTCCTGACAGCTCTGCAGTTTCAGGCAAAGGAGGAAGCTGTTTCAGCACTTGGCTGTGGCCTCCAAGACAAGATCCTTCTCCCTCTGGGGAATGATACCACTGATGAGCCTTTAAAAATAAAACCAGGCTTGCTTCCTGTCCCATCTGAAAGACTTTGATCTTCCAATCATATGATTTAGGGTATCTCTTACCATGCCATTTCCCAAGCCTTCAGTACAAGACCTGACAGCACTTTGGGAGAATTTAAGATGTATATGGGTGGGATTAAGAGCTGGGCCCTTACCGCAGCCCTTCTTTATACAACCCATAGAGGATAAGACCTGCTAACATCAAAGTGGCACTATCTCCAGCACCACTGGCCATACCCCAGAACCACCCTACCCCTCGTCTTATCCATTCAGGTTAGTACGAGAGGCAGCACTTGTTCTGTTTCTTTCTTGGAACCACAAGTTTCAAGTTTCTTCTTGTTTCAGGCTTTTAAAAATATGTCATCATGGACTTACATGCAAAACAGAAAACTACAGAATTTCTAGGGAACAACACAGGAGAAAATCTCTGGGATCTGAGGCTAGGCAAAATTCCTAGACTTCACACTAAAAGCATAATACATAACAGAAAAATTAACACACATTGGACTTTATCAACATTAAAAATGTTTATTCTGTGAGACACCCTGCTAAGATGAAAAGACAAGCAACATACTGGGAGAAGACATTTCCAAACCACATATCCAAACTAGTATCTAGAGTACAGTATATAAAGAACTCAAAAATTCAACAGAAAAAAAAATCCAATTAGAAAATGGGCAAGCTGGACTCAGTGACTCAGCCTGTAATCCAGCACCTTGGGAGGCTGATGTGAGTGAATTGCCTAAGCCTGCGGGTTCGAGACCCATCTGGACAACTTGGCGAGACCGCATCTCTACAATATATCAAAAAATTAGCTGGGCATGGTAGCGCGTGCCTGTAGTTCCAGCTATTTGGAAGGCTGAGGCGGAAGGATCGCTGGAGCCCAGCAGGTCAAGGCTGCAGTGGCCGGGAGCAGCCACTGCACTCCAGTCTGGGTGACAGAGTGAGAGTCCAACTTAAAAAAAAAAAAGAAAAGAAAAAGAAAATGGGCAAAAGCATGGGTAGATATTTTGCCAAAAATAATCTACAGGTGGCAAATAAGCACATGAACATTGCTCAACATCATGGGCCACCAGGGAAATACAAATTAAAACCAAAATGAGACATCACAACACACCTACCAGAATGGCTAAAACTGAAAACAAAACAAAACAAAACAAACACTAAATATTGGCCCTAACATGGAGAAACTGATCACCTATACCTTGCTGATAGGGATATAAAATGGTATGGCCATTCTGGAAGAAACTACACTTGCAACTACCATACTACCCATCAATTGCACTTCTGGGCATTTATCCCAGAGGAAAAAAAAACCCATACAAGAAATGTTCAGAGCAGTTTTATTTTTAACAGCCCTAAACTGGAAACACCCAGATGGCCTTCAACAGATGAATGGTTAGACAAAGTGTGGTATATCCACACCATGGAATACAACTCTGTAATAAAAAGGAATGAGGTCAGGCACGGTGGCTCACGCCTATAATCCCAGCACTTTAAGAGGCTGAACCAGGCAGATTGCTTGAGCCCAGGAGTTCGAGACCAGCCTGGGCAACAGAGTGAGACCTTGTCTTTACAAAATAAAAAAAAAAAATTAGCCCAGCATGGTGGCGCACACCTGTAGTCCAAGCTACTCAGGAGGCTGAGGTAGAAGGATTGCCTGAGCCCAGAAGGTCAAGGCTACAGTGAACCATGATGATCATGCCTCTGCATTCCAGCCTGGGCAACAGAGTGAGACCCCCGACTCAGAGGCAGGAGGGACAGTCACCCCAAACTATAATTAAAACAAAAAATTGTCATGACATTGACAGTGGAATCAGATGGAAGGTCTGGTGGAGTTACCAGTGAAGTCAGAAAGCTTTCCTGTTACTTTACTTGGTCTCCAGCATTCCTTCAATCCAGCAGAAAAGTATACAGCCTAACTCAGTTCTCAGAGCCAAGAACCAAGTACCACTGGGCTCTGTGAAATTTCTGAAATCCAGAGATATGCATGAACTCTATAATTACTTTCTGTTGTTTAGGAAAGGGCTAAGGGGCTGGGACTCCTAGAGACAAGGTGCTCCTAATAAGGTGAGGGCAGCTACTGTGAAGCCCTGCCTGGCATTAGGGGTTGTCATCCCAATGCCAGACCTGTGTCCTCTCCCAACACTACTTGGCCAAGGAGGAGGGCTTGCTGCTCACAATCAGAAAGCAGCAGACACAGGCTGCCAGAAACCAGACTCCCAAAGCAGCATCCCTTGAATACTAGCCTTAGAGGGTGTTCCATGGAAAGGATTCTGGCCCAGTCAAGCTTCGGAACAGGTATATATCCTCCACTGCTTTTTGCAGACTCCCATAATAAGTCAACAAAGAAAAAGTGCTGATGACCGCTCCAGTAGAGATACCTTTCACTCTGCTCAATTTGGCATTTGCTAAATGTATATGACCACAAAATCCTTTTCTTGTAAAACAACCGTTAACATCCCACAGAACAAGTGCTTCAGGTGGAACAAAACAAGTGCTTCACTGTATGTGAAAACACCTCATACCACGCCCTCATCAGAGGTCAAGATACACACAATGCAGAGCTCAAGGTATCTGGTGCCAGGCTGAAGATGAACCCAAACTGTGACAAGTCTGCACAGGAAAAGCCAAAGGGAAAATGGAGGGATGCTTGACCACGGTTAACAAAGAATATAATTCCTGGATGTGCATTTAGGGACCAGAAAGCAGTACTCTCCCTGGCCAGGGGTATGTAAGGAGCAGAGTTTATCATCGTCCTTCATTTTTTTTTTTTTTTGTTTTAAAGCCAGGGTCTCACTCTGCCTCAACAGCCCGGGCTCAGGTGATTCTTCTGCTTCATCCTCCTAAGGAGCTGGGACTACCATGTCCAGCTAATTTTTATTTTTATTTTTTGTAGAGACAAGGTCTCACTAGGTTGCTCAGGCTGGTCTCAAACTCCTGGGCTCAAGCAATCTTCCTGCTTCAGGCCACCAAAGTGCTGAGATTATAAGCGTGAGCCATTGTACCCAGCTCAGTTTATCATTTTCCAGGTCAGCACCTATCATACTCCTGAAATCACCCTCCCCACCTCTGAAATGAAAATGAAAAACTAATAGCACTATGATGAAATGATCTCAAGAAGAGCTGCCCTGCTTGTCCTTGGAGACTCAAAATCAACATCGGGACATTCAAGCCTCTGAAATGTCCCATAGCAAAGAAAGCCGCTTATCTTCAACCTAGGTTTTCTAAACTTTCTGACCTCAGGGCACTCTTTTTCCCCCTCAATGCATCTACTGGCATCTGTAGAACTCAACATCTTCCTGTCATCTTTTACACAGGCTGCTGCACCCCCCTCATCCTCCTTCTGTCTCTGCAGAAGGAACGGTGGCATCTCCCAGCACAGGCTGGGTGCCTGTGGTGATCTGCAGTGACATTCCATCTTCACTTGGGAGAAAGTCTTTCTCCAAACAAGATGCTGGCCCCTTAAGGAAGTCAGCAGAGACTGGGAAAGCCCTTCTCTGCTAGGGTTGGAGCAATTTCTTTTTTTGTTGTTGTTTTGTTGCTGTTGTTGTTTTTTGAGTTGGAGTCTTACTCTGTCACCCAGACTGGAGTGCAGTGGCCGCTTCTGGCCACCGCAGCCTCGATCTGCTGGGCTCCGGCAATCCTTCCACCTCAGCCTTCCAAGTAGCTGGAACTACAGGCATGCACTACCACGCCCGGCTAATTTTTTGATTTTATTGTAGAGACGAGGTCTCACCAAGTTGCCCAGGTGGGTCTCGAACTCGTGGGCTCAGGCAATCCACTCACCTCGGCCTCCCAAAGCACGAGATTACAGGTTGAGCCACGGAGCCCGGCTGCAATTTCTTATCTAAGCAAACTGAGGCTTGGAAAGTCATTCCTAGAAAACGGCAGAACCAAGACTCGAACCCAAATAATGAAACTTTGAGGCCTGTGCTTGCCCCTCTGGGCCAGGTGGCCTCTCAAGTGATAGTTCCCGGTAATACATTTCCCCCTAGGACACCTTGACCGACTCTTCAATAAATTAAGGAAAGCAAGTCATATCTGCTGGGGGTGTCCTGGACGACCCCCCCAGGAGACCACTTCTGCCATTACCCGCACCAAGCTTTTTCCTTCACCTTGAATAAATGTCTAAGACCATCCAATATCTGTCCCAGACGCTGTGATTGCTTGCTGTTGAGATTATCCATTCACTTAGTCCCTTACTGGTTCATTCGTTCACACACGTACTAGGATGCTTGTTATGTACAGCTGCCAAAAGAAAAAGAAGGATATGGCCACTGGCTGTCAGCCCCTGACTCCACCCTTCAAGGAGACACAGAGAGAAATAGATGTGAAGGGTGCACTGGCGGAGGGAACACAGGAGAGGGACAGCTATTTCAGACAAAATGAAAAAGGCACATGATCCAAAGACGCGGCCCATGTGGGTTTTTGTTACACATGGATGGATGTGAAGTTCAAGGCAGGAATTGGTGACAGATCAGAAGGAAATGAAGCCACGGCCAACTCTGAAAGAGCCAGGACTTTGTCCCATAGAAGACAAGGGCAAGCCAAAAAGGGGTCTCATTCGTGTCTTTGTCAAATACTGACTGTGAAGCAACCACAAGCCAGGCACTCCACCAGGTGACAGGTGTGGAGTGGGGAGGGATGAGATTAGATGGGGCTGCCTGGGGGCCACTATGGACGCTTGGGAGCCAAGGCCTTGAGTACCCCTCTTGAGAGACAAGTTACATGGCTCAGATTTGGCAGTGGTTCATGAAGACAGGCCAGCCAGGGTGCTAACCCCCTGCCTCATTCCAAGCAGACTTCTCAACACAGAGCACGTGACTCAGCGGGCCCTCTCCACAAGCACCTGAGCCTCTGCCAGGATCCTGGGGTCGCACAACTAGCGGGTCACCAGTGACAGCAGTTCTCCACTTGTTCCAAAGGACATACAGTCCCAGCCTGCAGGAGGGAAGCATCCGTGTGCATTCTTGACCCTGGTTGAGCAGGCTGATGTGATATCAGCCCCTTTCCTTACAAATGAGGGGAACAGAAGCCCAAAGGGGAGAAGTGTTTTGTGAAAAATCCTACAAGTGGGTCTCTGGCAGAATAAGGACTAGAAGCCAGGTGGCCAACACTTTTTCCTCTCTGAACAATACTGCTGGTGCTAAGGAGGGGAGGAGGCCATGTGAACTCCAGGAAGGGACATTTCCTCCCCATTCCCAACACACTTGGCACCCCCACCATACTGCAGAATGAATGACCTGCATCAAGAGGCAGGAGGTGTCTCGTTGAGTTACACTCTGACAAGAGGACACTGAGAGGCTTCTCCTGCCGACAGAACTACCATTCTAGACCTGCCAACATCCAGCTGGAGATGAGCAAAGAATGGACCGACGTGCTCTACTGAAATGCCCATGACGCAGCAGGCCGCCTGGTCCTCACCGTGCCAATTCCTTGAACCTCTGCCTTTCTCTTCCCAGAGGTGAGCCAACAGGCCACCCTGACAGGGAGTGTATATCTGAATCCGTTTCCTTTGACGAAGCACTGAATGTCTCAGGACATGGAGCTCTTTTTCAGGGAATGGAGGAAAGTGAAGACAGGCATTGGACTCTTACTTGGAACCACATAATTGCTACAGAATCACCAAATCAGGGCTCTTGTTAACACACACTAGAGAATAGGAAGAGAATAGGGGGCAGCCTGGCTCACAAGGAAAGCCAGGTGGTGAAAGGGTTTATCGTGGTCAGCAAGGCCACAGGGAAGGGGGAGGCCCTGGAAAGGCTGCGCTGGGACCTCCCCCAGCCTGGCCCAGCCCAGGAAGCCCAGGCTGGCTTTCTCAACAGGCCAGCCCTCATTTTGATTGAAAAGAACCAAACAATAACAACGAAGCACACCGGAGACCCAATCCTATCACTAAATAGTATGTCCATGTAATGAATATGTACCCCCAAATCTAAAATAAAAATAAAATAAAAATTACGAGGCAGAAAAACTTCTCTATGCATGCTGATAACCTCTGTTTTTTTCACTTATTAAAAACACACTTGATTTGGAGAAAAAGTCACATTCTAAAAAATCCAAGGAGAATTTTTTTCTTATTCCTAAAGTTCTACTTTCTGCAAATTATCTAAGCATCTAATTCCAAACACAACCTTCACAAAATCCCATCCGTTACTTATCCAAGTCAATCTTAGCATTAGAATTTTTCTATATTATAATACAGCTTTAGTGTGAGATTCTTTACTTTTTGTATCATGTTTATATATTCTTTAATTTTTGTTGTTGTTGTTGTTGGAGTCTCACTCCGTTGCTCAGGCTGAAGTGCAATGGCACGCTGACGGCCACCCAAGCATTGACCTGCTGGACTCAGGTGATCCTTCTGCCTCAGTCTTCCAAGTAGCCAGAACCACAGGCACATGTTACCACGCCCGGCTAATTTTTTGATTTATTGTAGAGACAAGGTCTCACCAAGTTGCCCAGGCTGGTCTCAAACCCAAGGGCTCGGGCAGTCCTCTCGCCTCGGCCTCCCAAAGTGCTGGGATTGTGGGCTTGAGCTACTGTGATGGGCCTATATATTCTTTAAAAAAAAAAAAAGAAGGAAGAGGAAGAGGGAGGAGGGGGAGGAGGGAGGAGGAAGAGGGGGAGGAGGCGGAAGAGGAGGAGGAGGAAGAGGAGAAAGAGGAGGAGGAAGAAGAAGAAGAGTCAAGTCTTACTTTTGAGCTTACAAAGAAAAAGGGGTTTAAAGAGTTTGGAATAAGTAATTTTTGCCTATTGCTCTACTATAAATGTTTTTTCCTACCATCATTATGGCATTAATTCTGACTTACAGAAGAACGCAAATGAAGGATGGGTGGGCAGGCTGTTGGGAAAGAAATGAACCAGATGGGGGCAAATTCACAAATTCTGTGATCTCCAAATGAGGGGTCAGGTCTAATCAGAGCAAACACCCTCACTCATATACCACCAACACAATTTCCTAGTCATTCTAAGTGGATAACTGCACAGTATCTTCAAATTAAATCAGTGGTGAAAGAGGTAACTAAAACCTCTCATAGGGCTTTTCAAAATCGTAAGTGCTAAGCTGAAGGTCAGCCTTAGTATTTATTTCCTTTCCACTGCTGAAAAAAAAGAGAGAGAGAGAAAAGAAGTGGAGGGCAGAAAGGTGGTAGAGCCTGGGTATTTTAAATTATAGATATAAGAGGGAAGAGGAGGAGTAATACCTATCACTTGCAATCATCCAGCTTTTGGCTTATTAAAACTTTTGGCTACACACTGAAATGACCCGGAGAGTTTAAAAAAAAAAAACACTCCAATGCCTGAACCCAGCATCAGCCCTCTCTCACACCCAACCTGAGGTTTTAACTGAATTGCCCTGAGACGTAGACATCTGGATTTTTTTAGCGTTCCCCATTCCTTCTATTACTATGCAGCTGAGGAAGAGAGCCACGTCTTCAATGACATTCTGCGGCTTGCTGCACCTACCCCAGGTAGCAAAAAGGCAAGGAGGAAAAAGGAAGGAAAATCAACTCAATTGCCATACTCAACAGCTCCCATAAATGAATGAATATGTACAAATAGAGGAATTTCCTCTAAACTTCAAGTGGTTCTCCAGAGCGAGCCATAATGGGTATCTGCAAGGAAGATCTGTTTTTAGGGGATATAAACAAACTACTCTGGTCTCCAATACCAGGCCTCTTGGGTTCAGTGTAGAAAATGCCAAACCCCCCTCAGAGCACTGCAGCAGAAGCAGGCCCACCTTACTCACAACCCCAAAGGAGCTCAATCCGAAGTCGTCAGGGAGAGTCTAGTACCCAGCGCACATTCAGAACACACCAGGCGTTGTCTGAAGACATGTACCGTTTTAATTTTTATGGGGTTGTTTCTGTTTTTGAGTCAGGGTCTCATTCTCTTGCCCAAGCTGGAGTGCAGTGGCATGATCTCAGCTCACCAAAGCCTCGATATCCTGGGCTCAAGAGATTCTCCCATCTCAGCTTCCTGAGTAGCTGGGACTACAGGCACATGCCTCCAAATCCGGCTAATTTTCTGAATTTTTGCAGAGACAAGGTCTTGCTACGTTGCCTAGGTTGGTCTCGAACTCCCTAGATCAAGCAATCCTCCCACCTCGACCTCCCAAAGTGCTGGGATTACAGATGTGACACACCACACCCAGCCTGACATATACTCTTTGGCTAATACCAACCCCTACCTCATCAGCATGTATTATTTTAACAGTGAGAAAACCGAGGCTGGAAAGAATCTGGCCAGAAGATGCAGCAAGGGTGAGGCAGGCAGGACTCAAACCCAGACCCAACCCATGCAGAGCCCTCTTCACCGTGCAAAACGGCTCCCTCTCTATGAAGCCACATCATGCACGAATCAACGTCAGGTGAAGAGATCTATCTGTGCCTACCTTTGTCCTACAGCTACTTTGGCGAAGGAGCCCTGGTATTTACAAACTAATTTTACAGCGGCCCTCCCAGTGATAAAATGTTTCTGAGCCCCCAAAGAGACTCCACAACTGGACAGCTGAGCAGAATCTAGTGGCCCCTAGAAAGGACGACCCCTGAATAGCATAGGGGGTGCTCACTTCAAGCACACGCTTTTACCTCCTTGTTGAATTAGTCGCGAAGAAAAAAAACACAAATTGGCACCTTTATTTCAGCTGTTTGGGTTTGAAAGCCATCCAGGAAGTGAGGAAATTGCAGAGGAATTCGCCTTGAAGTGATGTCTTCGAGGGCAGATAGCCACTATCCGAGAATCTGCTGGCACAATCGAACAACAAGTTTGGGCCCTGCTGAGACCTGACGACAAGATTATTTTTTCCTCACTGTGCCCTTAACAGATGGCCAATCATAACCAGCTCGGAATAACTGATTTGTGTGTGTGTGACTGGGGGGAGGAGGGGAGGCCAGTCTGCCTAATAATCTTGAGGGCCTGAGAAAGACTTCCTGTTACTTTGTATCAGTTAATGAAAATCACACCAAGGGCTGCCCGCAGTAAGTTCACCTGAGGCCAAAAATAGGCTTAGCACAGGCATTACAGAGGCAAGCAGCACCACCTTGAGGGATGTGTGCTGCTTCTGCCAACGTAGGAGTCTCTCACTCCACACTCCAGAACAACACCAGAGCCTTTGGGCCACAATCCCAAGGCTTCCCACGCCTAATACAATTTGATATGTCAGCACTTAAAATGATAAGACCCTTCCAGACCACATACTTCCAAATATATAATGAGCATACTAAACCCCAGAGATGAAGAGATGAGACCAGGACCCACCTTTGATATCTCTTAGCTCTGTTACTGCAATTAGTTACTTGCCCTCTCTGTGCCTTAGGTATCGCATCTGTAAACTGTGCTTAATAATAGACCCTGTGTCTCAATAGGACTGCAGAGGTGACACAATAAGATGAGGCCTGGGAAGGCACAAAGAGCAATACCTGTCAATGTCAGTGTACCCTCATAAGCTGTCACTATTTTTCATCTCTAAAGACTGAACCATACGAGATTGCCAATATTTGACCATTTTCAAACTACAAAAATAGCAAATCCATAGGCCTCAACATATTAGTTAACTGTTCTGACTTTAGAAACCCATGTCTTTGAACAAGCAGGGTGAATCTAATATTCCCTATGTATCGCCCAACAATGACAGGCCTTATGAAAGAAAGGCCTGGCATAAACACAAACACATTTCTTCCACTTAGGCTATAAAAGCTGAAAATGGCTCCCAGGTGTGAGCCGACACAATAGGCCCTGCCTCCTCTGCAAGGTCACCGCATAGGTCAAAGTCAAGCCAGCCATTTTCGGATTAGGTGCATATGCACACGAGGCTTCCCTGTGGTAACTGGATTACAGGAGCCACCTGCAGGAAGTGAGGAGGGGGAGGAGGAGAAGGAAACGGTCCCAGCTGGAATGAGACTGTTGATATGGGCCGGGGCCAGCCCCCTCACACTGGAGATTGTGCAATGACAGAGCAGCTCTGCTTCCCTGCTCTGTTCCATGCAGCCCTGGAGGGTTTTCTGTACCCATGGCTGAAAAAAGTGGCACTTCCCCAAGACCATCCACAGCTCCTTCGACATCAGGAGCAGTCCTGTCCCTTCTGGATCTTGGGCTATATTTAAAGCTTACGTACTCATGGGGGTGGCGGGAAGAGAGAGAGAAGAAAAGCCAAACACCCAACAAAAGTTAACTTTCAACAACAAAACTTTAGCTACCGAGTTTCCAAAAAAGGCAGTGACCTCCATGACCAAGCTCCTATTCAGACTCCCCTCCCCAGTTTCCCCAACCCCAACAGCTGGTGTTCCCTTCACTTTCTCAGCAAATGAGTTGCAGATGTACCTCTCATCTGGCTGGCTCACCACCCCCACTCTCAAAGAAAGGGGAAAAAAAGCAAAGAGAAGGAAAATGACAAGTCATGACTGTGTGTAATTTGGCAGGCTCGCTGCGGAGGCCACAGCGGCTTCTTTCCAGCAAAAGGCTTGCTTCGACTGGGGCAAAAGGCAGTCTGCACTGCAGAATCCCTGGGAAGTTTCCGGGACAGAGAGCTGCTTTCTTTGTAAATTGGTGTTTAATTTTCTATTTTGAGGCTCATTGGTGGTATCCAGCATCTGATGAGGCTGCAGTTGTAAGAACCATAGGCCTTGCTCTGCCTTCCAACAGAAGCTTACTGGCTCATCATAAAACCCTGTTTGGAAAAAAAAGGCAGGGGCTGAGGGAGGTCGATGTGTGCACATTGGCCTACAAACAGAATTAGCCAAGCTCTTTTGGTATTCCTCTAAGTACTCCTCCAAGTATCCAATGTATCTGCTGAACATTTAGGGTGTTCCATCTAATGCCTGTAACTTATGCCCCCTTGCAGGGGAGAGAAAGGAGGTCTCAGCTAACATTTCACTTCATCTGGGAACCTTCTCTGTCATGCACCCCACCAGTGATGGGCAGTGCCCCCTAGGGCATCCCCTAGCCCCTGCATGACAACTGTCTGTTTACCCATCTTTCTCTATAGTTAGACAGCCAGTTTTGAGGCCGGGAACTCTGGGCAAGAACCACCCTATTTGTTCATACTGGGCTTCACGTGGGGCACGTGATGGTAAACCTCACAGCAGCCTTGCAAATGAACCCACTGTCTCCATCAGAAACCAGCCGGGCTTCCTTGGTATTTCTTTCAACTGAGGGCTGGAAAGAGGCAACAGGCCCGGTGTGGACCCCATGAAGAGTGTAGAATTTGGCCACCTTTCAGATACTCCTGTTAACGTCCACTTGGCACCAAGAGGTGCCATTCAAGTCTTAAGTGAGGACAAAGATTTATCAGACACTGATGAATGATAATCAGCAGGACGGTAGGTGTGTTAAAACAAACTCCTTCAGCCTGTAATCCCAGCACTTTGGTAGGCTGAGGCAAGTGGACTGCCTGAGTCCGAGGGTTTGAGACCAGCCCAGGCAACTTGGAGAGACCTCGTCTCTACCATAAAATCAAAAATTAGCTGGGCATGGTAGCGTGCACCTGTAGTTCAGCTACTGGGAAGGCTGAGGCAGAAGGATCGCCAGAGTCCAGCAGGCCGACACTGGGGTGGCCGCTGAGTGTACCACTGTACTCCAGCCTGGGCGATGGAGTTAGACTCCCACTCAAAAAAACAAACAAACAAACTCCTGCCCAAGGGATGCACAGTTGTAAGCAGTGCTGCCAATACCTACATGCTGAGATAATCACAAGTCTCCAGCCCCGGAGGCTGTTCACAAAGCACTCTCTGCCTCTGTAGTAGCTGGTGAAGGTCTGCTGGAAGGCGTGAGTGATTATCAACAAAGAGCACATTAACAAATATGTAACGGCCATGGGCCTCAAACCTCAAGCCACAGCCAGTTCTGTTCTGAGGTACTGGTACCCACTGCCCTTAGAACCTTTCTCAGAAGTGATGACCAGGGCTATGGAACTCCACTTTCCTAGCCAGATGCCTGTCATCACATTGGTGACATCAAGAATTGGTCTAATTAATGTACTGTCCCTCAAAATCCAAGTAGCTTTATAAGAACTGTCACATGAGCCTGGGTCTTCCTGCCATCTGCATATAGGCCTAGACAGCAGTTCTCAAAAACAGGCTCCCAGAGATGCTGCAGTGGCAGAATTTGGGAACTTGTGAGCAGAGCAAATTCTCTAGACCTGCTGAGTCAGAAACAGGGGCTGAGGCAGTCATCTGTGTCTCAGCAAGCCCTGCAGGTGGTTTTGACAGATGCTCCAGTTTAAGAACCACTAGTCTACCTACCTGTGAGGAAGAAGCCACCATCTCCCAAGGGAATGGGTACTAGGTTTCATCTGGAAGAAACTATCAGTTCACACCAACAGAAATCTGGGCAAACAGGGCAGAAGTGAATACATCTTCTAAAGACTCAGAAGAGGAACTACATCTTATGTGTGCTTTCCTGCTGTGCTGTTTTTTGATGAGGACTGTATTTCCTTCTCTTTAGCATCTTGGAACTGAAAAAGCTTCAGCCTGCTCAAAGAACAAAAGAACTTAAACTTGACCTGAACCTTTTTTTTTTTTGAGTTGGAGTCTCACTCTGTCACCCAGACTGGAGTGCAGTGGCCGCTCCCGGCCACTGCAGCCTCGACATTCTGGGCTCCGGTGATCCTTCCGCCTCCGCCTTCCAAGTAGCTGGAACTACAGGCGCACACGCTACCACGCCTGGCTAATTTTTGGTTTATTGTAGAGATGAGGTCTCACCAAGTTGCCCAGGCGGGTCTCGAACCCGCGGGCTCAGGCAATCCACTCACCTCAGCCTCCCAAAGGCGCGGGATTACAGGCTGAGCCACCAAGCCCGGCTGACCTGAACATTTTTAAACACAATTTTGCCTACAGTTTTTTCCTAACATGGCTGCAGCCACTCACTGTTACCTTCACACTCTTGACGAAAGTGTTTTATTGCCAGAGCAAATAAAACACAAACGGTCCACATAAGATTTACTTTTATACTAACACCCTAACAGACTGCCCTTCCTTCAACCAAAAGACTAAATCAGGTTCCTATGTGAAGGGAGCCCCTCCAAAATAGAATGGCGGCATATCTACCTGTTTCCATATTTTCTTTTTTGAGTTGGAATCTCACTCTGTCGCCCGCTCCCAGCCACCTCAGCCTCAAACAGCTGGTCTCCGGCGATCCTTCCACCTCAGCCTTCCAAGCAGCTGGAACTACAGGCACGCGCTACCACGCCCGGCTAATTTTTTGACTTATTGTAGAGATGAGGGCTCACCAAGTTGCCCAGGCGGGTCTCGAACTCGTGGGCTCAGTCAATCCACTCACCTCAGCCTCCCAAAGGCGCAGGATTACAGGCTGAGCCACCGAGCCCGGCTTCCATATTTTCTAATGAACACCCTTGATTAGGTCCCCTCTTGATTGTGATGACAGGCATCAGATGGTCCATGAGGCAAAGGAAGGATGGAATGGGCCTTGATTTCGAGAGAATCACTCTACATCCACCTCAGCTGTTCACACATCTATAATGCCCAGTTTTAGCTATGAACAAATACACAAAGAGCCCCATCACCTGAGATTACCAATCAACTTCTAAAGGCAAACTATTATTTCACACCTGCAGGGATCATGTGCAAAAGATTTTCACATCAATTCTTTAATGTCTGCAAAGAATGACCTTCTTTCAGATGATACAATATGGAGAAAGTTTTAAGGACAGGTAGTAAAGAGAAAGGCAGGAGGCCTCAACTCAACTCCTTAGGTGGAGAATAAACCCCCATATTTCCCACATGCACACGTGCAGACACACACACAATTTCAGGAATACCAGTCAACTATAATTACTCAGTATAATTTCACCTGTTTTTAAGTCTGATTATGCATGGCCATTGCTCAGGTCCTGAAGCTGAGTCTAATTTTCCACAGTTGAATTCTGAGTCCTGTCCTTCCCTGCTTCCCACTTGGGACCTCTGAGGGGCTCTAATTATTCTCCCCAGCAGATCATGGTTGGCTCCCTCTTTAATTACACTTTAATGTGAACTGATCTTTTGCATTAATGAGCCTGTAAAGAAGATTGATTTTGCCCCTCTTTTTTCTAGGTTTGCTGGGTACTCTAAGAGTTAAGTATTCCTATGAATTTCACTTCCACTGGCAGACCCATCCAAGAAGACGGCTCAGGCCTTCACTGCCTCTGATCCTTCAAACTCCACCCAAGGCTCCTTCCACTCTTCCCTCGCTCCGAGTGGGGTCACAGATAGGACACCACATTTCTTTCCTTCCAGATTTTATTCTCCAGAAGTTAACAATAGAGAGATGTTAAAGAGATGTTATCCCTTTTATTCGATCAGTTTTTCTTCAGCTAAGAGGTCACAGCAAAATACAGTAGTGAAAGCCACCTGGATATTTTATTTAAGTTATTCATATTCTAAGTCTTCCAGGTACGTTTGTTAACATGAAAAAAAAAAAATTAGCTTTCAGATAAGTGGTTGCCAGAGGCTAGAGAGAGGGAGATATGGAAAGTGGCTACTACTTAAGGGGCACAGGGTTTCTTTATGGTGTGATGAAAATGTTATAGTGGAATTATACAGTGGTGACGGTTGCACAACATTGAGAATGTACTTAAAAGTGGCTGAAATGTACACTTTAAAATGGTTAAAGGCCGGGCGCGGTGGCTCACACCTATAATCCCTGCACTTTGGGACCCCGAGGAGAGAGGACTGCCTGAGCCCAACAGTTCGAGACCAGTCTGCGCAACTTGGTGAGACTCATCTCTACAATAAGTCAAAAAAATCAGCTGGGGGTGGTAGTGCGTGCCGGTAATTCCAGCTACTTGGAAAGCTGAGGTGGAAGGATCACCTGAGCCCAGCAGGTCAAGGCTGCAGTGGCCCGTGAGCGTGACACTGCACTCGAGCCTGAGCAACAGATTGAGACTCCAACTTAAAAAAAAAAAAAGCCGTGCTCGGTGGCTCAGCCTGTAATCCCGCGCCTTTGGGAGGCTGAGGTGAGTGGATTGCCTGATCCGCGGGTTCATGACCTGCCTGGGCAGCGAGACCTCATCTCTACAATAAATTTTAAAAAACCAGCTGGGTGTGGTAGCGCACGCCTGTAGTTCCGGCTACTCGGAAGGCTGAGGCGGAAGGATCGCTGGAGCCCAGCAGGTCGAGGCTGCAGTGGCTGGGAGCGGCCAATGCACTCCAGTCTGGACGACAGAGTGAGACTCCCAACTCAACCAAAAAAAAAAAAAAAGGTTAAAATGGTGAGTTTATGGTATGCTAATTTTATCTCATAAAAAATAGTTCTCAGTTTTTTTCAAGATTAGGAGTAAACGGCATTTCAGTGTGTTTTCAAAAGCAGTATAAACTTAAAGAATGTTAATAGCAATATTACAAAGTCGCAAGTAATTGTGTACACCTAATTTTTGCCTAGTTCTCCCACCTGATCAAGGACACAGGCTCGGGGAGACCAAATAATGAGACATGGTTAAGGGATAAGGACTAGAATATACTGCCAACTGGAAAAGAAGTCAGGTAGACAAAGCCAGGGGCCATCTGGGAACATGCTACAGCCCATGTACAGGAGACAGAGCTACAGCTGGCTTTATAGCAAGCCTTTTTACTCTTAGGACTGCAAAAATTCAACCATTTCCACTGTAACCAATCTTCTCAAAGTGGAGTAACACCACAGGAAAAGCGGAAATTTTTCTTCAACAAAAATGCCATTTATGCATCAGACAAAATTACTGTTGCCGTGGGAATCGTAACTTGAGTTTCCTGGACTTCAAATTAAAAAAAAAAAATTCTCAAACGTAAAAATACACTGGCAGATTCTTCCCCCATTTAACAAAAGTCTGTTTCTTTTTCTGAGCACTATTTTATGATATTAGCTCCCTCACTGCAACCCAAGAGCTTTCCTTGAGTTTTATGCTTTCTGTTATTAAGGACAAATGGCTTCGGTATTATCCTCAGAACACACTGCAAATAAAACTGTTCTTCGACAAATCCTTTAATTGAATTATTCCTTTAATCAGAAAGTATTAACCAATTGAAATTTTGCTCTATGCCTCCTGTTCCACAGCCTCTGGAACCCTCTTCTAAAGCCCCGATATTAAAGCCAGGCACAAAGTGAAGCCTCTTCCCACGAAGCCCTCCCAACCGTGCCGCCCAACTAAGAGGGCTCTGGGAAGTCAGAGTGCTCCCATGTAAGCAAGTGAAACACAGAGATGAAGAGCCAGCTTCCAAAGGTGAAGGTCTGTAATTACAGGTATCTGAGCTGTAAATTTCAAACTTGCTACTTCTACAGTAAGATACAAAGCAGCAACAGTGGTTACCAGAGAAGGAACTATGTCTTTTGTGACATTATTACCCCTACTCTCAACTTCTGGGTCACAGAAGGCATATGAAAGCTACAAGCGTTATTTTTACCATGTTTCAACTCCCTCCTTCAACAAGCGATAAAAAATGCAAATTATCCCAGGCTCAACTACATCAGAGACAGAGCTGAATATAGGCCTGGTCCCCACTTTTCCCTGATGTACCTGTTTGTAAACTTTCCCCCAAGAAAGTTATCCCAGCCCCTCTAACTCACATAGCCTCGGCAGATGTCTGCTCTACTCCCTTTGTACATTATGATTATTTTTCTGATCCTCTGTCTGCCCACAAAAGAATAATAAAAATTTGGGGATTAAGGACATCTAACTATTAACCATCAGATTTTCAGATAATGTGTTAGGGTTTCCACATCACATCGGAATAGCCTCTGGGCCACACAACTCATAGAGGCATGAAATATTTTTGGAACATGTGACACCTTTTATTTCAGAAGTTAGGAAAAGTAACAGACATATCAGCAAAACACGCTCTTCAAAGTCTGAACGACTGGAACCATCACGTGGATGGAGATGCTAAATCCTCTGCCTTCATTGGTTCTGTGACTATAAAGTGATGCCCAGTGGCTGCTTGCTCTGCTATTTTCTCTCTTATCCTTTGCATGGTCCACTTGGGAAATACAGAAAAGGCATGAAGGATGACAGCAAACTTATCAATAATCCTGTTACCCAGATGTTACGCTGCTAACCTAACTTCTGCAAGCATTAAATTGAGGCATCCAGTCTCAGAACAGAGAACACAGGCACCTCAGGGAAACCAAGATAAAGACCCTTCAGTTTCTGAAATCACTGACCAAGTCAGATGGAACCCAACTTAGGCCAAGAAGTGGCTGCCAATGCTAACCTGTATTTTCCAAACCGAATCAAAACAGGGAGGGAGTCTTTTTTTTTTTTCTCTTGCTTTACATATTTCAACGCTGTCTAATGGAATATCAGGACCAAGGCCAAACGGCCCCACTTCTCTTGGCACTTGGGCCAAGGAACAGAAAAATATTTTTAGTCAGTAGAGCAAGGCGTGATTCAAAGTGCCACAGGCCCGTGGGGCAAGCTGGGGGCCCTGCCTGCCTCTGGCACTGTGTGGTTCAGTCACCTGTTGTGCTCCTGCCCTGCGTGCACATGGGCAGATAAGGGAGAGATCCATGGGCATTTGTGTCCAGTCGTGGTTCTCCTCTCACTTTTGCTACTTACAAGACCTCCAGGGAGCCTCAGTTTCTTCTCTGTTAACACAAAGATATTCTCCGTGATCCCAAGTAAAGAACAAAAGGAGTTATATCAGTATTTCTCAGACTTTAACATGTGGACAGATGGCCAGGGACCTTGTTCAATGCAGCTTCTGATCCAGTAGGGTGGGGATGAGGACTGAGGTTCTGCATTTCTAACAAGCTCAAAGCTGATATACTGATGGATCATGACCTGCACTTTAAGGAGCAAGGAGTTATAAGCATCTCCAAGTGCTTTGCTTAATGAATACACGAGGGGTTCTCACATTCCCAATTAGCCTCACATAAGGCTAATTCATTTAATTTGGCCAACAATTAAACACCTCTCAGACAATGGGCACAAAATAAAGTCAGACCTTTGCCTATCCATCAATAAGAAAAAGGGCCACAAACTTTCATTCCAGCGCTTCACGGGAACAAGGCCTGACTCACAAATCCTGTGGCCCTAAAGGTAAGCTCTTTCCAAGACCCAAGGAGCCATGTGACAACTAGCCACTAGCCAGAAGTAGCAGCTACCATTTGTCAGACACTTACTAGGGTCCTGCATGATTCAGGAGTTTCATATACATTGCACTCCTCTTTCACCTTGCCCTCACTCTTCCTGTGCATAAAGCAGGTCAAAAACTTACTGCATCAATGAGGAAAACAAGGTTCAGAGATATTAAGTCATCTGTCTAGGACAGAGAGTGAGCCACAATTTAAACCCCCCAGGCTCTCTTGCAACCTGAAAAGGGTTAAGTTCAAGACCATGTTTTCCAAGGACATAGCACCTCCTAAAAACAGGGCCTGGTGCCAGCAAAAAACGGAGATCAGCAAGCCACAGCAGCACTCTTACTAACAGCATCTTTCTGCCAAGTGCCTTTGCGCAGTCAGCCGAGCCTCCGTCTCAAGAAAAGATACATACAGGTGCACAAACGAGTTATAAAACCAAGAAAATCAAAATAAAATATAAATATGCAAGGCTGGAGTGGAAACAGGAAATTCTGTGTGAAGAGGGCGGTGCTCTGCTGGGGAAGCTGCCAATAAAATTTGGCCTGGAAAATTGTTGAACTCGTGGCTAGTTTATCTGGAAAGTCTTTGGGATGAGTTAAAAATCAAGCGAACCCCCCCCCCATCTCTCCCCTACCTGACCACTAAAGAGACAAAGGTGAGGCCAGTACGATTCTCTCACAAGGCTCTTCACAGCTCAAATGACAGCATCCCCTATGACTTCCTTTTTCCTTTTTTAGTTAAGATCCTTTAAACCCTTTATCATTGCCAATGTATTGTCTATAATAATAAACAGGTCATATTTTGTCAACACTTGACCATGACAAACAATTCCTTACTTTTATGTTGATTTCAGAGCCCTGAGGGCATTTTTTTAAAGCCAATAAAAGTAATTAGTCACATTACCAAATTCACTGGCACAAAGATGAGCTTGCCATCTTATAATTCATGCGGCTTTCTTTAACTCTAGTTTATTCAACAAAGCTGCAGCTTAACCACTAGGAGCAAGAAATCTAGTACCATGTACCTCTGGGCATTTAAAAAGATCTATTTCCTCCCCAAATAAGAGAACAGGCAAAACTTCCAGCTCTTAATTTTGTAAAACTCAAAACAGCAAGCAAGGCATCTGTCATGATCACTGGGGACACATGAAGAAGCTTTCTTCACCAACCAGCATATCGACTCAAGTTTTCTTGCCCCCCTAGTATCAGCAAGGAACAAACACCATGGTCTCACCACATAGCCCAGGGTCCCCCAAACAGCACCACTTACAGAAAGAGAGAGATGACATGTGATGAAGCAGCACCCAGGGATGGTATGGCTGTCAACTCATTGTTATTGAGGTACCTGTAACAACAGCAACAAGAAATCAATCGTTTAAAGCATTTAAATTAGCAGTCTGAAATCATACACATACAAGAGAAATAAAAAAATACTGGTGAGTCAGCCATATTAAGGCTATATTGGAATGTTGAATAAAAGATAAAAAATAAGAAGTGATTTTTTTAAGGGAGAGGAATCACGTGAGGTCATAAAAACTAAACATTTTCCACACCCATGGTTAGGAATAAACACTAAGAGGAAACTTCTCCTGTCTTCTACCGGCTTCCTAAGACTAACAGACAAGAAACAATGAAAATAGGTCATGATGCCGATTCAGGACAAAAGCACCCCCAGACCATGGGAACATTTCTGATGAGCTGAAACCTACCCTTGCCAAAGGGTACAGACCCAGAGCTAAGACTTATTCCCTTGCTTACGCGGAATTCTGAAGGACTCGTGACACATGGGGCCAATTATTTCAATGCTTCATCTGTGAAATAACAAAGGAGATGGACTCAGACTTTCATCCATTTGAGGTTCCAGCTTTTCTGGACTCTACTGAAGCCTCCAGATGCTTCTTCCAGGAAAAAGAACATTATATGCACATGCTTTTAAACACAGACGTTTTGAAAATTCTCCACAGACACGATTTGCTCTCCAAGCTCTCTTCCTGACTTAACAGTCTAAATCTGCACTTCCATAGCTAATATCTCTTCATGGAAGGGGAAGCCCACAAACCAAAAGACAGCTTGCCTGGTCTGCCCCCAGAGGCTGTGCAATCTGGCCTCCATACATGGACATGCATTTCCAAATCTGGGAAGAGAATCCAAACTCAGACTTGCCAAGTGAGCCCAAAAATCCTTAAGAAAACCAAAGCCTGATGTTCAGGCTTTTTGCCGGGTGAAAGGCTAGAAAAAAGCTCTGTTTGAGACGCAAAGTCAAGGGGATAAAACTGGGTTATCGTAGTTTCAATTTTATGAGGGAGGTATGTCTTACACAGAGCATCTTGTTACTGTTTGAAGACAAGGCCACTGAAATGACAGCTGTATTCATACTAGTATACAGCTAGCCTTTGCTTGAATAGAATAATCTGATTGTCTGCCATCTTTTATAGAAATGAATAGGAGGGGAAAAAAAGGAAAGCCTTGAATTATCCCATTTACTTTCTTCAGTGCCAAAGTCAGTTAGGGATGAAGACTAGCAATTACTGGGCTGCGGGACATATAATGCCTGTTTCAATAGCTTCATGACTGAAGCATCTGGCGGAGAGAGAGCAGATCCGTATCATGTGGTAAATCCTTTCTCCACTTAAAGGGCCCTTGTTTGTGTGTTGAAACAGACAATTAATTACTTTAACAGTCTCTTATCTTACTGCCCCCTAAATCAGATTGTTTCTGCTTCACCTTTTATCTCCTCCAACCCTGCTGTGATCCATTTCCCATTGTGGTGCAGGGATACTGAAAACTCCCATCAGTCTTCATCTTCACTAATAAGTCTTCATAGTACCCCATCAATGTACTTATTATTATGAGACTCTTGGGTTTTATCAGAGCAAGAAAAGCTAAGGTCAGGGACCTGCTGCCAATAAGGCCATACGCCTAAGAACCCTTCAATTCTTAGAGATTTATTCTAAAATACAGAAGATAGTAGTAATAATAGTAACAGCAGGAGGTAATTTAATGAAGGCTACAATGTACCAGGCATGGCTCTAAGATCCATTCAGTGTATCATCTCATCTTTAGACCCCTAGGAAGTAGGTCCCAGGAACATTTCTACTATACCACTGATGAAATGAAAACACTGAGATGTTAAGTAATTTGACTAAGATCTCCAGCAATAAGTGCCAGTGGCCCAGGGTGTCTATCCGAGTCTTGGTTCTTCATGATTACCCTATATTTCTTTATAATTAAAACAAACACTCTTCATGCCTTATGTAATTTCACCACCACAACTTTGAGTTAGGTGCCAGGTATTCCTCCTGGTCCCTGCATTATAGATAAGTTCTCTAAGCCAGTTTAAGTAACTAGCCAAGGGTCACACAACTAGGGAGGACACAGCCCAGTGCCAAACAAAATGTGACTGCAAATCAGAGGCGAGTAACATGCTAAAAGGCCAGTCGGAAAGCCCATAATCCCTTAGGTAACATCATAGTTGTTTTCCAGCCTGCTTACCATTTTAAACCTGAAACAAAGAACGTAGACTTCTCTGTAGGGAGCTTTGGCTGATGAGTCTGGTCTCAGGCCAGCCTCACCGTACCTAGGACAAACTGCTCCACCCAGTTTCACAGAAATAAACGAACAAGGAAAAGGGACGTAACAATATATACAATCTTAACAGAACTGCTGGAAGTGGCACATACAGAGGCAATAGACCAATGCTGAAGGTTAGCGGGGCATTCACTGTATGTCTTATGAGCAGCCCCAAGTCAACAGGCTCGGTCAGAAATAGCAGGCTTTAATCTCAACAGGGCTGCCTGATTACAAAGAGGACAGTCGGAGCCCCAAAGAGACACACTGCACAGTGTGCTTACTTCTAGATCATTTCCTCTTTAAAAAAAGAACCATTGGTTGAAGTAAGTCTGAGAGCTGCGCCACTACTGGCTTCCTCTTCGTTTGCTCTGTCATGTTAAACAAGAATACTATCCTCAGAAGGCAATAGAGGCCCAACTCACTGTGAGATGCAGTGAACATCTTGCCAGACAGAAATAGAGACTGGTCAAAAATAGCTCAGCTCAAGCTTTGAGGGAAAAGGCTCTTGGGAAGGACAGCAGAGTCTCCATGAATAAGAAAATTTTAGAAAATAAAGACTGTGTCTGATGAAATCTTTTGACTATCTATGGTTGTGCAGTCTTCTACCACTTACCCCATTCCTCATCCCTCTCCAACTTACTCCCCACTCCGTATCCCTCTCCAAAATTTACTTCTATCCAAAGCTCTAAGAATCGTTCTAAAATGTCTGGCTCTAAAACTGAACTTTTTACTGGTGATTCAGGATGAAACAGTGCCTCCGATGCATCAGACCATGAGTCACGGCCTGACCCTGAAGCTGGAGAAGACACAAGTGAGGGACATGGATGGCCTGACATGGAGGTGGAACCTTTTTCAACTCAATCCAAAGGGCGGCTTAGACCTTCTGGTCCCTCAGCTTTCTCACAAAACTTCCACTTACTTGGTTTGGTTAAAGGAAGTTTTACATTTTGTAAGACGCAAAATATTCGGAGGGATATTTCATAGTAATTCATCATCATCATCACGTTAATCAAATTTGGATTTAACAAACAATGTAAAACCAACACAGGAATAATTTGGGGTTATAGTGCTTTTTTAGGTTGTATTTATTTATTGAATAGCTGTTATAAGCACACAATAAAAATTTTAAACTATTTCAAAAAAGAATACAAGGAATATACAAAGAAAAACAAAGCGTCCTTGTACTTCCATCCTCTGATCTACCAGCTACCAGAAATACACATGTGTTTTTCTTTTGCACAGATGGGTGTGTGTTATACAAACTGTTCTGTACTGCTGTTTTTTCCCTTAGTAATATATCCTAGATATTGCCACAGTTATTTTAACCAGTTATAGAGTACTCTTCTGCTGGTATGACAACCATACTTTAGCTAATCCACTACTGGAAGACACAGCATTTGCTTTTTGGTTGCTTCCCATTACACACAGAGCTGCAATTAATAACAGTAAAACTTGGGCAGGGGTTAGAACTTTGGTTGGTTTTGTTTCTTAAAAGAGGGAAAGCCATGAGCAGCAAGTAGGTAGAACCATAGATTTGGAGCCAGGGTCACTTGATAACTATTATTATGCCTTAGTTACTTGAAAATAACACAAGCTAATTAATTGCTTTGGCAATATACGGGGGAGATTCCCCTCCCCCCAAAAAAAACCCTGGAATTATTTTTTGGAGGGTGGGCCCCTTGTAGTACAGGCTTCCCCTGCTAGGTAAATGTTCTAGGAACCCATCAGTATCACTATACCAGCTAGTGTTGCTGTGAAAGACTGTATTCAGCTTCAGTGAAATTTTTTTTTTCTTTTTTTGGTGATTCTTTCCACCTGTTTGCCCATTTCCTGATAGGTGATTTACAAGCACACCTACCCACACTGCACTGAGTGATTAGCAGTTTTTTCACTCAAACCAGCATGACCCCCATGTCCCACCCTCCCTATTCACCCTATCTTGCCCCAGGTAACTTTTTTTGTTTCCCCAATATAAAAAAATCCTCAGAGGGAAACATTTTGCTAATGAAGAAGAGGTGAAACAAAAAATGACAGAAGCACTAAAAGGCATCAAAATTGACAAGTTCAAAAACTGTTTTGAGCAGTGGAAAATGTGTCTCAATAGGTGTATTGTATTAAACGAGGAGTACTCTGAAGGTGACCAAAGTTTAACATGTAAGAATATACAATTTTTATAAATAAATTCTGGGTTTTTTTGGGGGGTCCCCCTCATATACTGTCTATATCAGATAGCCACATAAAGTTATTTTAGTATAAGACAGATATAATTACTTTACGTTAACAATTATAAACAAAAATATGGTTGACCATTTACTATGTGCCAGACTCTGCCCTAAGTTCTCTATGTGCAATATCTTACTGAATGATATGCCAGACCTTTGAGGAAGATATTACATTATTACCCCACCTTAAGAAAAGAAATTGAGGCATGGTTCCAAAGCAGAGATTATTAGGAGGGGATTATACCACTCAGATTGTTAAATCAGACTGACCTGGGTTCACTCAACCCCAATTCACCCCTTAACAATCCAATGCTAAGCACATCACTTAACTTTGCTGTGCCTTAATTCCCTCTTCCCAAAAATGTAAATAATACAATTTCAGCAGGATCCAGCTGAAATAATGAAACCTAAGAGCCTAGGATATAGCCAGATATGCAGGAATTGCTTAGAGGTGGTAGTGATTCACAGCCAAAAAGCCAGTGCCTTAAAATGACACCTCTCATTATTCACCCTCCCCTTAAACATACCCCATCACACTCCCATACATACACACAGGGGAGCAGCAGCCAGCCAGAGTGGGATGAGCCACAAATATCCAAAGCAGGGCACACTCGAGGCCTCCTCGCCACCTTGAGGAACATTTTAGGTCAGTGGCCCTGGCAAGCACACAGCAGCATCCACAGCAAGCACTAGCAGGCCAGGCGGCAGTAACGTGATCCGAGCGTAGCTTTTACAGAGGACTATATAAATAGCCCCTCTTATTAATAGAGGAGCCTTGCCTGCCAGGCCCCCGGCTGAAAGCACTCCCTGGTGGGCTTTCCTCAGGGCTGTGGGCAATGAAGCCCATGTGGCTTGGAAGCAGCTGTACAAGTGTTCTCGTGTCCTCCAGGGGCCTCCACAGGGCTCGCCTTCTCTCTCAGCTGGTCCATGACGTTATGTGGTTCTGGGGCCTCCAAAATAAAACCACTGCTAAACCACTACCCACTGCTCTGTCAGCCTGTGGCTCCCATCTTGCTGAGGACACCAGACCCTGACAGCTCTGCAGGACTGGAGAGAACTGACAGCCCCTGGGGAATGCTCAAGTCTAGTTCATTTTGAAGCAATGGTGGTCAGCTACAATTTTCTTCTTTTCTTCCATATTCTTCTCCCCACATCCTCACCCCTCACTCCCAAATGCCTCTTTCTAGCTCCATATTAGAATTCCCTTAGGAAAAGGCCTGGATCCTTCTCAGTGAGAAGTCATGCTGCTCTGGGTAACAGTGAATTCATCTCATTCATCCCACAGGATAGGGTATGATAGGAGGTGGTCACAGTGGTAAGAGGTTCAGCCTGTCAGCCCTCAAGAATTTGCTTCTAAACAATGCGCCCAACTTAGAGGGCTGCATGGTTCCAAAATTAGCAGAAGAGGAGGAGGATGACATTCAGTAAGGCTTTCCCATGTACAAGGCCTTGTACATCATCTTAATCACCATAACAATGCTGACAATGTTACAATGTCATTATGGAGGAAGAAGGGAAGTTCTAAGAAGCTAAGTAACTTGTCCAGAAACACAGACCCCGTAAAAGGAAAAATCAGAACTCAAAATCAAATCTGCTGCTACTGAAATGCGCTACCCTATATTCAATCTGTAAAATTTGACATCTGTCTTAACATCTCCCCACTCAAGGGAGGTAGCGTTGCCACAGAACATGTGGACCAGGAGTTTGACTGGGGGGGCACAGGCCCAGTTCTACCACTTACTAGCTATGCAATCTCAGCCAAACCCCATGCCTTGGTTCCTTCAACTGTGTAAAAAAGGTAGAAGTGATATTTTACGGAGTTAACACCATGGCTTGCGTATGGTCAGTCTTCTTAAGTGCACTGGCAGATGAAAGAAAGAATTCACTCACAAAAAGGAAGTGCACAGGATAGGGTCAGGAGCATCATCCTGCCCAGAAAGTTCAGAGGAGGAAGAAAAGTCAAAACATGAAGGGAGAAGAGAGGCCAGGCTTGAAGGACAGTGTGGGTTTTGATGAAGGGTCTGGGAGTAAGAGGTAAGACTCTATATGCACAAAGGGAAGGCTGATATAGAAACAAGTGAAGCAGGGTGAGAAATGCAGGCAGAATAATTCCTGTCTTTTTTTCATCTTCAGTTGACTGCCATGGTTAAGATAAGGGACTCCAGGATTTAAGGCAATGCAGCCTCAGGGTTAAATGCACAGGTTTTGGAATCATGTGGAGCTGAGCTCAATATCTCAGCTTTACCAGCCATGTGACACTGTTCAAGTTTCTTTAACTTCTGAGTTTCCGTTTACTCCTCTGCAAAGTGGAGAAAAGTCTTGTAAAGAAAATCTTCCATATCATAGTTGGTGTGAGGGTTAGATGATGTCATATTCTCCAAAGGCTTATTAGCACAGTGCTGCTATGATTACTGTGACTGTTGTTAAGTGAGAAATGTATTTTAAGACTCATAGCTAGTATCTTCAATGAAGGACAGGCGGAAGTGAGTTCTCAGTTCAAGATCTAGATGGGGCAGAATCTCTGAGAAGTACCGAGTAAAGGTTGGCAGTCCAATGATGGTCAAAATTATATCTACTGTGATCTCAGGGCCCTAAAGGATCCGGGTCCTGGCCACATACCTCTCCCCTCCCCTTAAGCACACCAAGCACAGTGGCCCTCGGCATGTTTCTTCCTCAAGGCCCCAGTACTTGCGGTCCTTTCTGTCCTCATCATTCACATCTGTTCAACTATCACCTTCCTGACCACCACATCTCCACCATGCCTCCAGAGTTATTGTTATTATTATCATCATTATTATTTTGAGTCAGGGTCTCACTCTGTCACTCAGGCGGAGTGCAGTGGCACAATCAAGACTCACTGTAGCCTTGACCTCCTAAGTTCAGGTGATCCTTCCACCTCAGTCCTGAGTACTGGAACTACAAGTGCACGTCACCACACCTGGCTAGTTTCAAAATTTATATTTTAAAAGAAAACAAGATGAAAAACAATCTCTTACATTACTCTGTTCTATATCCCCCATATTACTTGTAAATCTTACTGGTTTCCTTGTTCAGAGCATGGCTTCCCCCAACTTAATGACAATTCTGTGAGAGGAGAAGTTTGTAAGCAAGGCTAGACTTGGATGAGGAGGGGCACAGAATTTAAGGGCAGCCAAAAAACTCAGTCACCAGGACAAAGAATATGTTGATGCAATATTTTTAAACTATCCAAATGAACGCAAAGCATCCACAATGAACAAAATATCAAAAGTTTAAATCAAGAGGATCAGCAGAGTGCCTTGTCAAGATACCCCAAAACCTGAGGCAAAGGCACAGAATCAGTAATGCCGATCCTGTCCTGATTTAAACATTTCATATTGTGCTCATCATGGATTTTTGTTTTTTAATTCATTTTGACTTTTTAAATACTGCATCAAAATATCCTTTACCTTGATTGCTGAGTTTTTGGCACCCATGTAAATTCTGAGTCTGTGGTGAGCACCTCACCTGCCTCTCCCTAGTCCTAGCCCTGTTTGTGTACCTCATTCACCCCTGTACTCCCAGGACCCAGAGCAGTACCTGGCACAGAGTAGCTACTCAAATAAATGTTAGGTAAAAACTTGAATGACATAAGAGGGAATACCCCAATTTTAATTTTGACCAATTCTAAAAGAAGCCACTAAGCTTTGAGACATAACACACATGTGCTCACTTTGGCAGCACATATACTAAAATTGAGTCTTAACACTCAAATTGAATATATTTTAACCATGATCATTAAAGACAGCTTGGATCAAGGAAAGCACTGGGTTCTAACCCACTGATGGATTGTGCTTATCATCTTGGGTGACTATAATAGGCTGAACTGTATTCCCTTAAAGTTCATGTTGGAGGTCTAACCCCTACTACCTCAGAATGTAACTGTATTTGGAGACAGGGACTTTTAAATTATTATTATTACTGTTTGTTTTGTATGTTTGTTTGTACATTTTAAGGAGAAGTCTCACTCTGTTACCCAGGTTGGAGTACAGTGGCACGCTCACAGCTCACTACAGCCTCAATCTCCTAGGCCCAGGTGATCCTTCTGTGTCAGTCTCCCAAGTAGCTGGGACTACAGATGCATACCACCAGCCCAGCTAATTTTTTTCATCTTTTTTCAGAGATGAGGTCTCACTCTGTTGCCCAGGATGGTCTCGAACTTCTGGGCTCAAGTGATCCTCCTGCCTTGGTCTCCCACAGTGTTGGGATTACAAACATGAGCCATGCACCTGGCCTGATAAGGACTTTAAAGAGATGATTATGGTTAAATGAAGTCATATGAATGGGCCTTAATCCAATACGACTTATGTCTTAATAAAAAGAAGAAATTTTGGCCTACTACAGTGGCTCATACTTATAATTCCAGCACTTTGGAAGACAAAGGTGGGAGGACTGCTTGAGGCTAGGAGTTTGAGACCAGCCTAGGACACAGAATGAGACTGTGTCTCTACAAAAGTATTTTTAAAAGAAAATAGCCTGTGGTTCCAGCTACTAGAGAGGCTGAGGCAGGGGGATTGCTCAAGTCCAGGAGTTTGAGACTGCAGTGAGTTATGATCACACCGCTGCACTCCAACTTGGGTGACAAGAGCAAGACCTTATCTCAATAATAAATAAATAAAATAAAAAGAAGAACAAAAGATTGCAGCCTAATTTAAAGAACACTGCAGGAGACTGCCAGTCTAGAACTCCAAAGGCAATAACGCCTAGCTCTGTTTGGAGGTGGAGGGGAAAAAGTAAGTTCCCATTGTTCATCCTTCTGTCCCTTAGTTTCCTAGAACACAGAAGGGGTGGGCTAGCACCAATGGGCCACTCTTGAGTGGCCTGCTCAACCTCCCTGGGAATTGTGAGGAAGTACCAGCCCATGTGTGTCATACCCGGTTACAAGACTTCCCACAAGGGAGGGGACTCTGCTATACACCCACCATGTACCCATGCTTTCCAGGAACTCTATGCCTACTGGATTGTAACACACCCTGGACTGCCTAGGAAGAACAGAGAGGCTGCAGCAAAAGGGAGATAAGTAGGTCAGACAATTTGTCACCAACAACTCAGATACAAATGTCCCTTCCCACAAGTTTAGATGGCAGATCTAGGGGAATGAGTGATGTTGCAGCATGAGAGAATTTTTCCAAAGGGCTTTCCATCCCCTCACCCCCCAGAGGATTAGGGGAAGCACTCACATTTCTTGCAGATTCGGCAAGTCCTCAAAACCAGCAGGGTCTATCTCAGAGAGTTTGTTGTAACTAAGGTTTCTGGTGAGAGAGAAAAAAAAAAGGAATAAACACTTGGCATCATACCCAAGATTCAGGAATCTTCTCTTCCCATCTCCCACACCTCAGAATTCAAGCCCTCTCTCTCATAATCGCCCCTGTCTCAAACATTATTGAAAGTAACCTTATTAATTCTGAGATTCACAAATACACCTCCTTCCTTGCATCCATAAACATGGCACTCCAAGTAACACTGTGAAAACCCAAATCACCTGAGGTTGGCTAAACCCAAAGGAATTTCAATCGATACTATTTAACTACTTAGCAATTTTTAAAGAAATTCTAAGGTAAGCCAGTCCTCTACCTACAGTCAAGCGTCTTTGTCCAAATGCTTTGTTGCCATACTAAGTCCAAGGCTATACTTAATGACATTTTAAAATTTTATAATGTTTTACTAAAGCATCAACATCAAGTAGTAGCAAAGAAAAAAAAATGAAGAGAGAAAAGAAAGCCTTCACTGTTTAATCCAGTGTTTCTCAACCAGAAATGATTTTGTCCCCCAGGGGGCATATTTGGCAATATCTGTAGACATTTCAGAGAGAGGGTGCCACTAGCATCTGATGAGTAAAAGCCAAGGACTCTGTTAAACATCTTATGACACACAGATAGCCCCCAACAATAGAGAATTACCTAGCTCCAAATGTCAATACTAGTATTCAGAGATTGAGAAACCCTGGTCTAAACAAGAACTTAAGACTAAAAATCGCTCAGATGTATAGACAAAGTTCAAGTAACTGCTTAGAAAATGAACACTCTAAGATTCTGACTCATAAGACTGCTTATGAACACAGTATTCCTGCCATCAGTGAATGAACCAGGAGTGACAGTCACACAGGAGATAGGAGCCAGTTGTTGGAAATTCATGTTGGTGTTAACCACAGGCAGAAAACGCCTCCATGCGCAGTCTTCCCAAGATGGTAGTGTCTGTCTCAACTGCCCAGAATTACATCCCCACTTCCTCACGCTGCCATACCTTAGAGATAGACAAAGAGCAAGTGGGGCAACATTCATCAGCTGCGCTTCTCTGATCACAATCTCAATCAGACCTGCTTCATCTTTCAGGAACAGAAGCCACAAAGATGTGATCCAGATGAGCCCTAAATTGTTTCTGCACTGCAATCTTGCTCCCTGCCACCCAAGTCTACCCAGCCCCGTGTATGCTAAAGAGGTTGACATTTTTCATCTCAGAGATTAATTCCATTGACGTTACTGTCAATTACAGTTCAAGTATGAACTAATCATGAGTTCAAAGTCTGTCTCTTTAAAGTCTCACTTAAGTGGCAACTACCTTTTAAAATTACTCCAGAGACATTTCAGTCAATACTAACCTAGAGCTGAGAGCCATTTCACTGTGAATTTACAGACATTCATCTAAATAAAAGTCAAACTACACTTGAAACTAATGGTACATCTGTATTCATGACACAGCCTGAATTAAAAGCAATTTGTCCAGAGATTGTTACCATAAAGATTGAAGGTGGTAATTTTTTAAACCACATATTAAAGTCAAGTGTGAACATGTCTGCTCTTGGGGTGTTTATTAATAGGTATATAGAAATTACAAGTTAGACTTGGAAAAGAAAATCCACAAATTGAGAGAATTCTCCACATGAGAAAAAGGACTAGACAGACTGAGATTTTCTTGTTTTGAGCAGACTCTCAAAAAGAAGGGATGGAAATATTATTCCTGGATGTAAAGATACTGAGTTTACAATGACTGTACCTTCTATATCATCATAGGACTTGTTAAACTGGAGACGACATTAGAGAAAGACTCAGACACTACAACAGCAAGAGCCTAAAAGGGCTGGCAAGTCACGTAGCTGGTGACCCTGGCCCATGTGGATTGAGGCCAACACAGAGCTGCCTGCCTGCCCACCGAAAGGGGCATTTGCTCCTTGTCTCCTGAAACAAGGGCTGATTAAACCAATTTTCACAGTTTTCTGCAGAAATTCAAAAATCTGAATGCGCACGTGAATCTTTTCAATTCTTTAAAGGAAAAAAAAGTTAAAACGAACTGTGAATGGGCCAAACAAAACATATCTGTAGGCCACATTTGGCCTGAGGACCGCCAGTTTTTGCCTCTGATCTAGGCCACTGACTCTTGAGGCTATTAGGTTCAAAGGGAACTGCGTGTTTCTGGCTTACACATGTGGCCGGGGTGGAGCTAGGGCTCACCAGGTCTTATGCAATTTACTGATGACTGCGTTTTGAACTAGCTGAAATGAGATCACTTCCCTCATTTCCCACCCAGCACATGTGTCCATACTCTTCAACAACTTAGAATAAAGCCATTTTAAGTCATAATACCCTTTGGTTTGTCTTGCCCTTGAAGATCAGGCAAAATGTATTTAGTTTCAGAAATGATGTACAAACTTTGCTTTTTAGATAAGGCTACCTGAGAAAAGGGTCTTCCATAGTTAATATGATCAAGAAGCCAAGTAACATCAGACTCAAGCAACAAAGAGGAAGAGACTTTTAAGTGGAAATTTACGTTCTCCCTGGGTCAGCCAGGATGCAGCAACTTCTGGAGTTCCAATCGACTAGAAAAGTCATCTATCAACAAATGAGTGTCAGGGTACTGGCCATAAAGGGTACTTCTCTCAGAGCACCTGTTGTCCACGCAGAGAGAAGACAGCCACTGAAGTTCATGCCCCTTGGAGCAGCCTCCGCTAGGGGCACAGAACTGCCCTAGCTTTTAAGTCTGAGAACTAAGTGATCCTGAAGCCCAGAACAAGCTGCTGATCGTCAACTGCTTTATGAGGAAATGAGGAAAATATTTACTCTATTCTCCCTGACGAAAATGTGAAATAAAATCCTCATAGGCACGTACTTATTGGCCAGTTTCATAAATTTTGAAATAAATAAATTTCTTAGCATAAATTTTGTGATCGTGGTAAAATACACGTAACACAAAAGTTAACCTTTAAAAGTGTACTACTGGACGGGCTCGGTGGCTCAGCCTGTAATCCCAGCAATTTGGGAGGCTGAGGTGCAGGGATTGCCTGAGCCCGTAGTTCAAGATCTGCCTGGGCAACTTGGCGAGAACTCAAAAATTAGCCAGGTGTGGTAGCGCACCCCTTGTAGTTCTGGCTACTTGGAAGGCTGACACAGAAGGATAGCCAGAGCCCAGCAGGTCAACGCTGGGGTGGCCGTGAGAATGCCACCGCACTCTAGACTGGGCCACAGAGTGAGACTCCAACTCAAAAAAAAAAGTGTACTACTGTTTGGTGGCATTAAGGACATTCACTTTGTACTGCAACTATCCCCACAATCTATCTCCAGAACTTGCTCAGCATCCCAAACTAAAACTCTGTACTCATTAAACACTAGCTCTCCATTCTCTTCTACCCCACCCACCACCATTCTACCCATGTCTCTATAAATCTGAGTATTCTGGGTACCTCATATAAGTAGAATCATATAATATTTGTGCTTTTTTGACTGGCTTATCTCACTTAACATAATGTCTTCAAGGTTATCCATGTAGTAGTATGTGTCAGAATCTCATTCCCTTTTAAGGCTGACTAATATTCTATTGTTTGCATATGCCACATTTTGTGTATCTATTCATCAGATATCATGTTGACGGACATTTGGGTTGTTTTTACCTTTGGCTACTGTGAATAATATACTGCTATGAACATTGGGGGTTTTTTTTCCCTCATTAACCCTTTGACTGCTACACTTATTGACAACAATCATTTCTCAACAATTAAGAAAATACACTTAACCAAAGAGCTCTTGGATCCCAAGAACAAAGGGTTAATCAGTGAAAACCTTTCATGAGACTTTCTTTCTTTCAGGTAGCAGCTGACATGCACATACATCTAAAGCATCTCACTTATTTCTATGAACACGGTCGCCCCTTACCAGGCCTGACATCTGAATGTGTCTTCAGTTGAAGGTTTCAGATTCTCCTGTCAAAACAATTCATCTGTCAGCAGGACAGATGCTGTCAAAAGCATTTCTGCACCTTTCAGTAGCAAAGAGGAGAGGAAAGAAACCTCAGGGAATTTAGTTACTGCCAATTGCAGCTTTCATTAAACATTTTGTCAGCCACTGTCATAACACAAATTTTCCCTGTTCTTGCACAAAGGGCGTGCAGATCTTTGAACAATTGAGACCAGCCATAGATATTCTTTCAGTTAATCTGCTGAAAGATGACCGTACAGCCCACCATTTGCAGAACACACAAGAGGTACCTCTGCAGAGAACAGCTCAAGTTTTATCCAGGCATGTCTGAAAAGCAAAGTGTTTAACAACGCCTGACAACAGTCTGCTCACTGAGCATGTTTCCTGACAAGACCCCTTATCCCAACCCCAAAGATTTTGCAGAGCTGAAGTTTTTCAATAGCTGAGAAATCCCCACCACTATTTAAACCTGTGTTGTCCAACTCAGTAGCCACTAGCCATGAGGCTACTTACATTTATATTTAAACTAAATTAAAATTACATAAAATAGCCAGGCTCGGTGGCTCAGCCTGTAATCCCGTGCCTTTGGGAGGCTGAGGTGAGTGGATTGCCTGAGCCCGCGGGTTCGAGACCCACCTGGGCAACTTGGTGAGACCTTATCTCTACAATAAATCAAAATGAGCCGGGTGTGGTAGGGTGCACCTGTAGTTCCAGCTACTTGGAAGGCTAAGAGAGAAGGATCGCCAGAGCCCAGCAGGTCAAGGCTGCGGTGGCCAGGAGTCTGGGCAACAGAGTGAGACTCCAACTCAAATAAATAAATAAAATAAAATTACATAAAATTAAGAATTCAGTTCCTTGGTCACACCAGCCATATTTCAAGTGTTCAACAGTCTCATGTGGCTAGCGGCTATCAAATTACACCATGCAGGTAAAGGATATTTCTATCATCACAGAAATTTCTATTAAACTATGCTATATCTAAATTATAAAGCTATCAACAAATATGTCTAACTGGTGAAATAACCCACAAATATTTCAAGTGAAATGGCACCTATAGAAGAAACTTGGATCTAAAAAATAAATCTGAGCTTCCCCAAAATTCAAGAACTCTGTTGAAAATTGTGGTGGGAGACAGACACTGATAGTAACCCAAGTCCATTAAGCACACAAGTATTAAACCATCACATCGAGGGAAAGAGTCTTTGAAAACTGAAGTCACTGGGAAGCCACTCAACAAAAACTGCCCTTTGCATGTAATTCTATAGGCTTAATCGGTATTTACATAATCTGACCATCACCTTCCTGGATTACAACCAGAACCACATATTACACACTTTGGCACATGCTATTCAAAGCTGGCAAACAATAATCCATTGAATCCTTGAAAGTTAAGGGATAAAAAGTTCCGTTCACATTTAAGTAAGCTGTGGTGAGGAAATAACCCCACTTTGTTAGACAACATAATTAGCACTTCATTCCCAAAAGCTAGCATTGCTCATAGACCACTGACTATACAGGCAAAATCTCTGGCTGTGAAGAGCAGTACAACGAATGGCTCTGTGTTCAACATGAGCAGAATAACAATTCCAAGTGGAAGGAACTGGTCCTACATCTGTGGCAAGCATTCCCTGAGGAATGAGATTTCCATATTCAGTTTGGTTTCTAGGCTAGCCTATTTCCCATTACTCAACCCCGTCTGGACTCCTGAACGTCACAGCATTTTGCACAGTTTAAGCTTTTAAATGTCTGCTAAATTGAAAAGTGTGAGGCAATACAACAACCCCACATTTGGGCACCAGTGGGCACCCAGGTCTGGCCTGGGACCTATGGCTCCAGCCATCCATCTCTCTCTCACCTCAGAACGTGTAAGGTTTGCCACCCGCTAAAAAGGGATTTGCCTGCTTAGGACTCGCTGGGAAAAAGCGATTGGTCCTTTCAAGATTTCAGGGGGTGCGACTGAGGAGGAACATGCAACGTATTAAAGTTATTTAATCCTTTAAGCTTTTAAGTCTGTTTCCACTGCATTTTTATTTTCTGAGGAATTATATGAAGTACACATCAAGTTCCAATGAAATCACCACATTATGTTCCCATGTTGTAAGGTTTTATGAGAATAAGAGATTTTTCTAAATCCTAGAATATCAGATGTTCTTTTTTTCCTTTGCAATGCTTTCCCCTTGTTAACCAAAAACCACAACTGAACAACTTGATAACACAACATTAAAGGATTACATTAAGATGATAAAATTGCATCTGGAACTAGAATCATTCCTCTGGTGTCCTATCCAAGGATTCCCACTCAGGAAAAGGTTTTGTACTTGCTGCCATCTCTCTTCAGTAAGCTAAGCAGCCACATAATCCCTAAACAATTCCTGAACTGAGGCTTGGCAAAGAAGCACATTCTGTAAATAAACAAACCCCCCCAAAAAAAAAAAAATCACTGGGATCTCAACACCATATAGATAGCTCATTTTGTAAGCTTTTGGTCAGTTATATTTTATATAAAGTCAGTAATGAGTCACAATTGTTTCAATTTTTGAAAATGGTACAGAGACCATTATCTATGCAAATAAGGGAGACCTATAGGTGACTCAAAAGAAGAAATAATATATACTCATCATATAAGAACCCAGAGTCATTGCCTATTTTTATTTTTAAAATCAGCTATAGAAATCAGTGTGGGTCTCTGAATTACACATTATGTGAACAACACATGAGCTGAGAAAAGTCACTTATGTCTGCCTCTATGATCCCATAAGGTCTTGTATGTGCTTCTTGATCTTACTAGTCCACACATCTCATCCTGGCCTGTGGTTAATTTGAGGACAGCCTACATCTTTTTCCTCCAGCACCCAGCAAATGTCAAATTCAACAAATATTTGTCTACAATATATGCTGTGCTGTGATCAATTCTGATAACAAATTAGGATAAGATCTAGCCCAAAGGCCAGGCTCAGTGGCTCAGTCTGTAATCCCAGCACTTTGGGAGGCTGAGGTGAGGAGACTGCCTAAGTCCGCAGGTTCGAGATCCGCCCAGGCAACTTGGCGAGACCTCATCTCTACAATAAATAAAAAAATTAGCCGGGCGCAGTAGCATGTGCCTGTAGTTCCGGCTACTTGGAAGGCTGAGGTGGGAGGATCGTCTGAATCCAGCAGGTAGAGGCTGCGGTGGACAGGAGCGTGCCACTGCACTACAATCTGGGCGACAGAGTGAGACTCCAATTCAAAAAAAAAAAATCTAGCCCATGACCTAAAGGAGTTTACAACCTACTGGTCAGATAAGACTCCTGACCAAATAACTATAGCCAAAGGTTCTCATATCACAAGGATTGTGCAATGGTAGACCACTAGTTGTAGAATGGTCATTCTTGAGCCAACGCTGGGCTGCAGGGAAATTTGCTTATTCATTTGTTTCTGACTTAACAGTGCTTATAGAAACCTAGTTTTCAAATAAATAAATAAATGTTTCAGGTTCTCTTGAAAATAATCACCAGGTCGGCATTCCTGATAGCAACAATCAGCTACATGCATTTGGCAAGCATTCCACTGACCACAAACCTCACTATTCCTTATTGTCTCACCCAGCCCCTCACTACTCATTGGTAGTATCCACTTGACCCCTGTTGGCACCTGAGTTTGTTATTCCTGATAGGGATAACCCTGAGTCCAGATGGCATCCAGAGAAGAAAAATTAGTTGTGATGAGAAAGTTTTATCAGAAAATGCCAGACTTCAGTTAAGCCCGGAAGAAGAGAAGAAGGGCATGTTTTTTGATGGAAAGTGTTAGGAAACGAGGCCAGAAAAGTAAAATAAAGCATGGAGAGCATGGAATAACATAAACAAACAAAAAGGTCATGAAGTCAGGACCTCCTAGAAAGGAAAGGGACAAGACATAAATGGTTTTAAGGCAAAGTCAAGAAGAGTCGCCCCACGATGCCACTCCCATAGCCCGCCAGGCAGCTAAGTCAAGGGTTATATAAGCCTCAGCTAACCCCAGTGCCAGGTCCCTCATGAACATTAATCTACAGAGCCATTAAAGTTGATTTCCACAGGAACAGAATATCTCCTTATTCATCTACCTAAAAGTTTTGAACTAAATAATCAAAAAGCCCAAAATGTTTTCTTTTTTTTTTGAATTGAAGTCTCACTCTGTCACCGAGGCTGGAGTGCAGTGGCACACTCACAGCCACCGCAGCCTCGACCTACTGGGCTCAGGCGATCCTTCCACCTCAGCCTTCCAAGTAGCTGGAACCATAGGCATGCGCCACCACACCCAACTAATTTTTTGATTTATTGTAGAGATGAGGTCTCACCAAGTTGACCAGGCTGATCTCAAACCCGTTGGCTCAGGCAATCCTCGCACTTCGGCCTCCCAAAGTGCTGGGATTATAAGGTGTGAGCCACTGCACCTGGCCCCAAAATGTTTTCTCACCAACACTGAAGGCAGTCACCATTTGCTTTTGATACCATCCCTTAAAACGGGATCACAGAATCTTTTTCCTACCAACATCTTAGTTTGGTAAGAGACAAAGTAATTAGGTATAGTGTGTTTTTGTTTAATTTAAGCAGTCTTATGCTTGGTGGACATTAGTACTTTGGGGAAGCCCACAGATTTCCCATAATAGTCTCTCGCTAATATGGTATGTGCATCATTAACCCCTAAAGACTAATCAATTTAATTAAGAAGAGGCACTCCAGCACACCAGCTCTGCAGTTGGTAGGGACTTTACAAGCAAAAGGAATTTGGGCAGGGAATAGCTATTGCCAGAGGCCTGACCCTCCCACAGCCCTGCCACAAAGGGAACATCACAATGACCACCCCAGCAGGCAAGAGAGGCCTATGGCCACCATTTAGTTTTGCTATTAGAAAAGAACTTTACAGAAACAGGGAGGGGAAGGAGAGGGGTCAAAAGTCTGGTCCCTCAGGATTGCCTATTTTCTACTTTATCATCTTCGAAAAGGAACCACAAATTCACTGTTTCAGAGAGTCCTTAAGCATTACGGGACTTTCCAAACTCATAGCCTGCACAATGGCACACCCCCCCCCATCCCGCCTGGCACTACACAGCTTAATCTTTACCTCCTAAGAACCCAGCCGTTATGCAGAACACAGGGTGGCTGGAGCCTCAGAGCCAGGTGCTCCCTGCCCCACTGACCTCCGCTGATGGTGGCCCTCACAGCCTGAGGCCCAAGCTCATCCATCCTGACCAGAGGGGATGAAGGGCATAGCACAAATATTCCCTCCCCTCTGGCCTGGAGGTTCTCCCAGTTAAAGGATGGCTGGGATTCTCCTAAATGAAAGCCTTGCTCTACCAAGACAGAAAGTGGAGACTTTTGCCTCTGGACTAGTGAAAACAAGGCAGGCAAAAAGGGACAGGAAGTGAGGGGCAAACGAGTAAGGCTGAAAAAGAGAACACATTGACCTAGTGGATAAATTTGAAATCCCAGGCTCACTGAGTGCTTTGTAAAGTCCATCAATGCTCCTCTGGTCACGAATTACTGTTTTCCTAATACCTCCACCTTTATCCCTATACCCCCACAAATGTCCACTTTCAGAAGATCCGCTTCCTATGAAACCACCAATGCAAAATACAGAGTGTTTCCCTTTTTTTTTGAGCTGGAGTCTCACTCTGTCACCCAGGCTGGAGTGCAGTGGCACACTCATGGCCACCCCAGTGTCAACCGGCTGGGTTTAGGCAATCCTTCCACTTTAGCCTTCCAAGTAGCCAGAACTACAGATATGCGCTACCATCTCCAGCTAATTTTTTTATCTACTGTACAGGTGAGGTCTCGCCAAGTTGCCCAGGTTGTTCTCGAACTCTTGAGATCAGGCAATCCCTTCACCTCAGCCTCCCAAAGTGCTGGTATAACAGGCTTGAGCCACCAGGGTGTTTCTTAAAATGCGATGCAGCTTTAAAACTCATACACTTCGGGTGTACTTAGAAAAGATGCACACTAGTAATTCCTTATGAACACTTTTGTGTCACACTGTAGAATTTAGTTGTGTAAACCCTCGCACAATCACCATCTAAGTGGTTCTCTGATCCATCTCCTTTTCCAACACACTGAAATGATTCTCCACTTAACACTGAGTGATTTCACACACTATGTGGCCACATCTAGGGACCCTGAGAGGAAATCTCTATCCAAGAGGAAAAGAACTATTTTAACACAGACCCATAAAAAGTACGCCTGGTCACAAGAACAGGGTGGCCAAATTTCAAGCCTGTCTTTCTGGCAGAAGATACCAACCAAAGATTTCACTGGGATAAAGGGATAAGGAAATTCTATACCAGTGACTCTTGATTCTTCAAGAATGAAACCTCCAATAATGCATTGCTTCCTCTGGGTACAGCAGACACAGATTAAACATCAAAACAAATAAACAAAAAATCTTCCCCTTCATCTGTGGCATTACACACTATTCTAAATGTTCTTGTCTAGGATTTTCCTACAACCAGGTATTTTGTGACTTTTTAGCCCTCATTTCTGACAATTCACTCTCGAGCATAATCCAATCAATGAAACTATTAGTGCGAGGGCTTCAAGTTACAGAAATGCATGCCAAAAGATTTTTTTTTTTTTGAGTTGGAGCCTCTGTCACCCAGACTGGAGTACAATGGCCCTCCCAGCCACCGCAGCCTCGACCTGCTGGGCTCTGGCTATCCTTCCACCTCAGCCTTCCAAGTAGCTGGAACCACAGGTGCGTGCTACCACGCCCGGCTAATTTTTTTGATTTATTGTAGAGATGAGGTCTCTTCAAGTTGCCCAGGCGGGTCCCGTGGGTTCAGGCAATCCACTCACCTCGACCTCCCAAAGTGCTGGGATTATAGGCTGAGCCACCGAGCCCGGCCCAAAAGATTTTTAAAAAAAAAAACTCAACAGCAACTCATTTCTAGAGATGTAATGATTAGAGATTTTTGTTGTTGTTTTTAAAGAAAAGTATTTAGAAGGCAATTTTAGGCAAATACCCTTCTAGGTTACCAAAAGCAATGTATAATAAGTGGCCTATTGGTCCCTCCTAACCGAGAGGAAGAAGGAAATGAAAGTGGTTTGTTTTAAACAAATACATCTGTACAAACAACAGCTTACCTTAGTGTTATCAGCATCTCTTTCCTCCCACACCCACACACAAAAAGTTTTAAGGAACGAATGACATAAATGGGTGTAACTACCCAAGCTGGAGCTGCTTATAAGAAAAATCCTTTCTGGGAAGCCAGAAGTTCCTGGGGGCGTGCTCCCAAATCCTCTCAGCTTCCACTGGAACTGAGATGTGTCCTTCATTTCTCAACTGGTATTACACCCACAGCCACTTGTTATGTCTCATTATGCCTGTTTGAATTTCGAGCATCCAAAATCTACAAAGCTAATATACAAGTCCATGTTTACTTGCATTTACCACAATGCTCTGCATTACAAGTGGATTAAGTACAAGATTTCTTTATATTATTATGTTCTAGGTTTATCCTCTCTTCCTTTCCCGGCTACCTCAAATCTCAAAAATGACGGATCACTTTAAATATAGACAGCAGCTGGGCTCGGTGGCTCAGCCTGTAATCCCACGCCTTTGGGAGGCTGAGGTGAGTGGATTGCCTGAGCCCGCGGGTTCGAGACCCACCTGGGCAACTTGGAGAGACCTCATCTCTACAATAAATCAAAAAGTAGCCGGGTGTGGTAGCGCGCGTCTGTAGTTCCAGCTACTTGGAAGGCTGAGGCAGAAGGATGGCCAGAGCCCAGCAGGTCGAGGCTGCGGTGGCCGGGAGTAGCCACTGCACTCCAGTCTGGGTGACAGAGTGAGACTCCAGCTCAAAAAAAAAACAAATACAGACAGCAGATCCCTGATACTTAAATCTATCCAATTAGAAAACTGAATTTACCCACAACTTTTCAAGAATACATCTGTTGCATTACACACAGGCACCAGAGTATCTCTAGCTAAGTATCTTAAAGAAAACACACTGTTTTAAAAGGTCAGTCACCCAGCCAATAGTTAAGTCGTTGACTTTATTAGCTAGCTTATCAACTTGGGATTTTGTTCTGTCCATTTTTTCATTGGGCTTTTTAAAGTTTATGTGTCTCATGAAATGCTTAGCTAAAGCTAAAAGGCAAAATTTTTTTTCTACAACACTGCAACATTATGAAATACTCTAAACTTAAAAGACCATCTATTCCTTCGCTTTCCCTGCTTTAGAGGCACATGGGCAGTGACAATTTCTCTGGCTCTGGTTGTGGAAATGGCTGAGAAGACACAAAGTCAAGGTTCAAAAACCACACAGTATTTCAGCATACATTATTGTACACAGACTGCTTTCTGCTATTCAAATACGGAACTTCTGGCTAGGCGCAGTGGCTCAAGCCTGTAATCCCAGCACTTTGGGAGGCTGAGGCAAGAGGACTGCCTGAGCCCGAGGGTTTGAGACCAGCCCAGGCAACAAGGTGAGACCCTGTCTCTACAATAATCAAAAAAATTAGCCAGGTATGGTAGCTCATGCCTGTTGTTCCAGCTACTTGGAGGGTTGAGGTGGAAGGATTGTTGGAGCCTAGTAGCTACTTGGAGGGTTGAGGTGGAAGGATTGTTGGAGCCTAGTAGGACTGTAAGCATGCCACTACACTCCAGTCTGGACAACAGAGACTCCAACTCAAAAAAAAAAAGTCCGAGCACGGTGGCCAGCCTATAACCCCAGCACTTTGGAAGGTCAAGGAGAAAGAAGTGCCCTGTCCCAGGGGTTCAAGATCAGCCTGGACAACTTGGTGAGACCTCGTCTCTACAATAAATCACAAAAACTAGCCAGGCGTGGTGGCATGCGTCTGTAGTTCCAGCTACTTGGAAGGCTAAGTTGGAAGGATCACCTAAGTCCAGCAGGTCCAGGCTGTGGTGGCCATGAGTGTGCCACTACACTCTAGCCTGGACGACAAGAGTGAGACTCCAACTCAAACAAACAAACAAACAAAAAACACACACAAAAAAAACCCCAAAACAGAACTCCTTTTCACTGAAATTACAAGCACAAAGAAGCAGATGATGCATATTACTTCCATCCTCAAATATATTAAAATGTTACTATGTCAAATGGAAAACTGGCTGTGAAAATGAGCTATCACACACTTCTGTTTCTCATCTTGGGGCTTTTTTTGCTTTGTTTGTTTTTTGAGTTGGAGTCTCACTCTGTCGCCCAGGCTGGAGAGCAGTGGCACGCTTCCGGCCAACTGCAGTCTCAACCTGCTGGACTCAGGTGATCCTTCCATCTCAGCCTTCCAAGTAGCTGGAAACTACAGGCACATGCCACTATGTCCAGCTAACTTTTTTGATTTATTGTAGAGATGAGGTCTTGCCAAGTTGCCCAAGCTGGTCTTGAACCCATGGGCTCAGGCAATCTTCTCACCTTAGCCTCCAAAAGTGCTGGGATTATAGACGTGAGCCACCACGCCTGACCTGTTTCTCTTTTTTTTAAACATTCATTAAAGCCTCTAAAAAGATGCCTCGCATCTTCAACATGGGCCATCTACACTTAATGAAGCTTAGCGTATCACCCTTCCAATCTGTCCCAGTTTACACTTTCTAGGCATTTACTCCCAAAAGATGCATCTTAAAAGGTGGATACTGCAGTAAATTCCGGTAAATGCTACTTGCTAAACTATACCTTAGCCAAAAAATGAATACTGGTCCCTATGAGATATGAGTCTATTTTTTTAAAAAGCAAATCGCCAGCATAAGTGATGAAAAGCCCCACCAAAAGTTAATCCTGGCTGGACGCGGTGGCTATGCCTATAATCCCAGCACTTTGAGAGGTTATGGTGAGAGGACTGCCTGAGCCCATGGATTCAAGACCAGCCTGGGAAACTTGGAGAGACCTCATCTCTACAATAAGTTAAAAAACGAGCTGAGTGTGGTGGCGTGTGCCTGTAGTTTCAGTTACTTGGAAGGCTGAGGCAGAAGGATCACCTGAACCCAGCAGGTTGCGGCTGCAGTGGCCTTTAGCGTACCACTGCACTCCAGCCTGGGCAACAGAATAAGACTTCAACTCAAAAAAAAAAAAAAAAAAAGTAGGGCATCCCCTTCAGGTCCCCTTCCATTGTGAAAGCTTCTCTGTCCTCTCAATAAATCCTGTTTTAAAAAAAAAAAAAAAAAGTAAATCCTAAATGACTCCTCCTTTTGGAGTCTCAGTTACAGGCAGAAACCTAAGAAAACACCACGAGTGCTTTCTAAGTTCTCCATATTCTCTCTGTGCATGAGGGAGAAACAGAGTCATTCAATGCACAGGTTATCTTCACATCTGAGGAAGAAATCCAAGTGCATCAGTCACCCCAAACCCAGACATCCACACAATCAGCTCCAATGAGGCAGCTGCCCTATGAGCAGCTAGGACTTTGCTGCCTAACACTTGTCATGGAATTAACACACCATCTTCTGAGTAATCAAATTCAAGTTTGTTAAAGTCTCTACCTTGCCTGCCCTACATCAAGTGACTCCACCATGACTTCCCTCCAATAAGCATACTACCTTTGGAGAGAGGTGGAGGAAGAGGAAAGAGTGACTTGCTTCAGTATACTTCACAATAATAGAATCAGGCTAGTTCTGTTCAATACCCTGAGATATAGGGGATTGAACAAGGTACGGTTGTGGGTGGGGGCAATGTTGGAAAAGGCATACATAAATCAGACTCAACCCTACACTCCAGCGATGTACCCCCAGGCAGGCTTTCCTTTCTCCTCACTCCCCACATTCAGTGCTGAAATCTGTCAAAGTAAATAAAAGGTGCTCTAATCCCAGGTCTGGTCCGCATGGTCACACAAGCATGACTCTGCAAAACTGTGCTAGCAACTACATTTACTTGCAGCAAAGTCAACCGTGATCGATAAGCCAAAGCAGGCTTTGATTCGGTTAGCTTCAAGCTTGCACAAGCACAAAGAGAAAACCACCCACTCTCAAACCCAAAGAACTAGTGCAGAAAACACCTGCACAAACTCATCAGAATGGTTTATAAGGTCACGAGTGCCTGAGAAAAGGTCTTTTATTCCTAGGGGCATGAGACAAATGGTAAGCCTGTCACACTGCTGATGTCAATATTTATCTAAGGTCTAGGTATTCATGATGGTATAAATCAGGCACCTTTTCAATTCACTCATTCACATAATTTGCAACTACAAAGCCCCAAGATAGATATTCATTTACAGCTTGAATTTCTTTTCTTCCATTTCCATACACAAGGGGTTGGCTGTAGGACCCACAGTCCATGTCAGCAATAATCCCAGCAGCCTGAGAATAAAGCATTCAATGTGTTTCAGAACTACCGATATCAAATGGCATCGCACCCGAGGACAATGAAGAGGTGGGGAAGGGAGACAGAGCACCTGCTTTTTTCCTTCCAATGGCATGCATGTTTTCTGCACTGGAAATGAGCAAAGCTTAGACCCTCAGTAAAGTAACCAAATCCCAAGAATCACACCCAGGTATTTCTAAGTGTGACTTACACTGCAGGATTAATCCAGTAACCAATACCCAAAGGTATGTGAAGGTAAAAGACCTGTGCTATCAAACTGCCCTGTATGACCCGTTCCAATTCCCCCAAACTCCTTCCTCCTTCACCCCTTCATCTTTTAGCCCTCCCCTTCCCCCAACTAAAGGCCTAAATACAGTCCCTTCCCAGGCAAAAGTCAGAGGAAATAACTTCCATTAATGTCAACTTTAAGAGGCCCTAAGCACGGCTAAAGGTGCATCATGGAAACTGGTTTCACAAATGGATTTCTCCAAGTTGTTCCCCGTCGCTCAAAGTCTTCAAGTCCCCTTTTCTGATGGAAGCCACACTATAGCTCCTTCAGTCAGATCTGCTGGCTTCTTCCAAGGAGACATACCACTATGGAAATCAAAACACTAGAGAAGGATGGCTCTCTCTCCAGTGACACATTAAAGAAAGACCCTGCCTCAAAACCCTTTTACAAAATTGCCAGGTAGGTCACATTAAACAGACTTCTCAAGCCAGCTTCTTATGATCCACTAAACCTGGTTTTCTGATCCCATACAGACAATTCTTCCCAACTAGACAGGTATCCTTACCAAAATCCCCACTAGGATTCTGGATACTTGATGCAGGTTGATAAGTATCATCACACTTATATATCCCAGCAGGCTGCAAAACACTTTTATTCCCTACTAAGCAAACTCAAAATGGTAACTGAGGAGCTCTAACACATGATGCACGTGTGGTCTGTGAGGAGACAACATTCCCACCTCTGCTTTAAATATGTCTGTTGAGGGGAAGCAGGCAAGTACTGAGCCCAAAATGGGAGCAGCTGAGGGTGTGGCCAGTTTTATTTTTTCTTACAAAAAAATATACTTACACAGCCAGTATTTCCTCACACACACTGAAGTTAATCATTCACAAACCAACTAACATTCAACAAGGATCAGAAAATTTAAAGGATGGCTGTGCAAACACTCCTGTTCTTGCTCTTACTTAACAGCTGGTTTCTTCAACTGATGGCTTCTGGTGCCATTAGGGGCAGATTGTGCTTTAAAATGTTATTTGTTGAGCTAGACACACTACTACCTGGGTCTGCTGACCTCCACGATATCCAAACTCCTACCCTTATTTTGCCTCTAGCAAGGAAAAAAAAGGACAATATGATTCTGGTTTGCTGATAAGACATTACTGTGACCATGCTCTCCCATTTTGACTCTGGCCCCTCCAAATGGATAATCCCCAAAGATGCCACAATACAATGAAGCAGTAAGTATGGGTGAAATAACCCTCAGCCAAGAGACAAGCTGCCTGGACCTCTGACCAGAATATCTTATATGAGGAGAATACATCTCTATACCTCAGTCACCCTCAAAAATGGAGGAGGGGAGGGTGGAATAGGCAGTTGAGGGAAATTGCTGGGGGGAGGGCTCACCTCATCAACAAGGGTAACTGCATAATCAATGTTTGTATACCTAACCCTGAACTGTACCCCACATCTTTAAAAAAGAAAAAATAAATTAATTTTTAAAAGAAGGAAAAAAAGGACGAACCAATTCACTCTCCCCTCAAACCTTATTCTCTCCTTTTTTTTTTTTCTTCAGTTTTTTAAAATAGAGACAGGATCTTGCTATGTTGCCTAGGCTGGTTTCAAACTCCTGAGCTCAAGCAATCCTCCCTCTTCAGTCTCCCAAAGTGCTGGGATTACAGGTGTATGTCACCAATCCCAACTGCCACCCCTTTCTTTCTTGAACTCACTTAACTTCACTCTCTACAGCCAGAGGCAGAAACCTAAAATCATGCCTGGGGACAAGGGAAAGGAGAGGTGAGCTAAGAAAGCCTTCCTCAGTCACTATTTGAATCTCAAACCTGTTGCAGGAGAGGAGGATTACCAGTTTTTGGTTGTTGCGCTAACCAAAGGAAATTAAACCCTGGGGGTATGAGTTAGCTGCAAAGTCATGGACTTACTATAAGCACATGCTACACAGTCTGGGTTTATGAATCTGCAATAGCTGCAAGGCCATATAAACATCCACATAAGCCTTGTTAAAGAGGTTACACATTAACCACTGCACATCTCAAGGAAGATCCTATCACCTCCACCATCTCCACACCTTTTATATTTCACCTTTGAAAGGACTTTCTAGAAGTTGATATCATGGAGTTTGAAATAAATGGAGACGAGTCCAGTTTTAGGTGTATTTTTGTTTTCAATACACAACTAATTTCAGTGGGTACAAGTGGTCCTGAAAACGCAGCTAGTGAATCCCAGTCGGGCAGAAAATAACTAAGGAGTAGAAGTTAAAAAGAAAAACTTGAAGATCTAACCCTCTACACCCAGGCCCAAATGCTTGCAGATTCAGTCCCAAAAGGGCAGATCTGTAGGACTAGCGACCCATAGTTATCTTGACAGGTGTTTGTAGGCAGGAATTTCAGGGACTCGAGAAAACAGTGCCCCAGATAGTGTTGAGGCAGAAAAGCCAATGGTCACGCATAGTTGGCTTGGACATGAAGGAACACACAGATGTTTATTAAGCACCTTCTATGTGCCAGGAGAACCACAAAGGTCAATAAGGTAGGTTCTGCCCTCGGAATCTGCAAGCAGGAGGGGAAGACAAGCGGCCAAAGGCTCTCTAGCACACAAAGGTGCCCACTTTCGCCTAGGTTTCTGGGAAAGGCCTCCCAGAGAGGACCTGAAGGAGAACCAGGAGGCACACCTAGGAGAGCACAGGCAAAGGTCCTGAGAGAGGAAAAGGCTGGGCTACTGAAGAAATACACAGTCCTTTGGGGCCAGAGTTCTGAAAGCCCCTGATACAAAGTGACTGCAGAGGAAGGCAGGAGGCAGCAAAGTGAGGACTTGAAACTGCCAGGATTTGCAGCTGAGCCTCGGCAGGACCACAGTCTAGGGCAGCAGCTCTCACACTTAAGACCCCAGAGCAATTCCCCAATAGTTGTTTGAAATGCAGATTCCCAGGCCCTGGCACCATAAATTCTGACTAAAAGACTAACAGAGGCTACCATGTAGTTATTATCTCACTTGTCTCGAGAGATCAGCACATTGATCAGTCTCCCTAACTCAGTGAGGCCTCCAAGGGTGGGGGTCAGCGTGTTTTCCATGTATCCCTGTAGGCCTTCTCTTAAGCTTTCCACCAACACCCGAATCCCCTCTGTCCACTCAGTTCATCTAGAATAGAACTAAGGAGTAGCAAATTAAAAAGAAAAACTTGAAGCTCTGATCCTCTACACCCAGGCCCAAGGTTCTAAATGTTTACAGAGATTCAGTCCCAAGCCCTAGAGTAACTCAACAAGCTGCTTTCCTGCTTTAAAGGAAACCGCTGCAAGGCCTCAGTCCCTTTCCCATTAAAAGCCACCAGAACTATAGTTTTCAATTAGCTCTGTCAGCCTACCGCCCTGCAGCTGCCCAAGTTCAATACATCCTCCCTTCCCCAGCTTCTGGTCTCCACCAAGCACTTCACACCTCCCTATTGTAAACCTGTCCAGAGCAATTACCCTGCCTGAGTTTGGACAGCCTCAGTACTGCACTTCTGTCTAATTTATAGCTGCAAGGCTCTGTGGGCAAAGGCAGGCTTGCCCTGGAGCAGAGGAAATGCAGAGCAAATGGTCAGGCCCTGTGATAAATGCGTAAGCATAGCATATTTCCTTGGGTTACAGGAGAACAAGTTCTCCCATTCTCCTAGGCACAAAAATTGTGTGATAAGCTCCCCTAGAGAGGCTGAAATCTGGAAGCACTGCAAGAACAACTTTCCTGCCACATTTTCTTCTTCCCTTGGGATTACAAACTGGGGCTGGGGGTCAAGTGACCGGGCAAGTACTATCCGTTATGTTTCTACTTGAAGATCTTAAGAGTCTTAAAACAAAAATTCTTCTCACCTGAAGACAGAAAAGAGTACACTACCTGGAGAATACCCCAAGCTGTTTGAATACCCCAAGCTGTACTACTTGTCTCTTTCTACAACATGGCCAGGTACGGTGGCTCACATCTGTAATCCCAGCACTTTGGGAGGCTGAGGCAGGAAAATCACTTGGGTCCCAGAGTTTGAGACCAGTCTAGGCAACATAGCGGGACCTTGTCTCTATAGAAAATTAGAAAAATAAGCCAGATATGGTGATGTGTGCCAGTAATCCCAGCTACTCAGGAGGCTGAGGCAGAAAGATTGCCTGAGCCCAAGAGGTCAAGGTTGTAGTGAGCCATTATCGTACCACTTCACTCCAGCCTCGGGGACAGAGTGAAACCCTGACTCGAAATAAGTAAATGAAATAAAACATGCTCTGCTTACAAGTTAACAATAAGATGACAACGGATCCAATTATGGAGAAAGACTCTGAACAGATATTACTCCAAAGAAGATACACAAATGGTCAATAAGCACATGAAAAGATGCAAATCAAAACCACAATGAGATACGACTACACATACACATCCACCAGGAAGGCTCAAATTTTTTTTTTTTTAAGAGATAGTCTCAGTTCAAGACCAGCCTGGGAAACTTGGCGGGACCTCATCTCTACAATAAGTAAAAAAATTAACTGGGAGTGGTGGCACATGCCTATAGTTCCAGCTACTTGGAAGGCTGAGGCAGAAGGATAACCTGGTCCCAGCAGGTCAAGGTTGCGGTGGCCCCCAGGCTGGAGTATACAGACACAAGGATTACTCACTGCAGCCTGGAACTCCCAAACTCAAGTGATCCTCCCACCTCAGTATCCCAAGTAGCTGGAACTATCAATGCAAGCAACCATATCTGGCTTAAAAGAAAAAAGACAGACAAGAACAAATAGTGGCGAGGTTCTGGAAGACTACACTCCTGGTAGAAGTGCCAAATGGTACACAGCTCTTCAAAACACAGTCCAGCAGTTCCTCAAAAAGTTAAACACAGAGTTATCCTATGACCCAGTAAGTCCACTCCCAGGTATATACCCAAGAGAAGTGAAAACATACATTCACGCAAAAACTTACACACAAATATGCACAGCAGCATTATTCATAGCAGCCAAAAAGTGGAAACAATCCAAATGTCCATCAAGTGATAAATGAACAAAATGTAGTCTATCCACACAAAAGAACATCACTCAGTCATAAAAAGAAATAAAGTACTGATACATGTTACAACATGGAAGAACCATGAAAACATTATGCCAAAAATAAAAAAGAGAAAACATTATGCTAAATGAAAGAAGTCAGATATAAGAGACATATATGATTTCATTTATATGAAATGTCCAGAACAGGTAAGTCCATGGAGACAGGAAATAGATGTTGTCAGGGGATGGAAGGAAGAAAGAATGGGCAGGGACTGCTAATGGATATGGGGTTTTGTTTTGGGGTGATAAAAATGTTCTAGAATTAGTGGTGAAGGATGTACAACTCTACAAACATACTGAAAACCCAGAATCCCATAATTTAAGAGGATGGTTTTTGTGGTATTTGAATTATATCTCAATAAAGCTGTTATGTGGGAAAAAAAAGTCTTGCTGCCTTGTACCATAAAAATGTGGAAATAACTGCTCCTCTAAGTGCTAGAAGATAAACGGAACTGGGACCAGACAAATATCCACATTTAGGATAGTAAAGCACCTTCAAAGCGCCACCTTCAAATATCCTTCCCACCCAATCAGCTCCTTTCTTCTTCCCAAACAGCTCACTATCAAGCTCTGCCCACAAATCCATCAGATGTGGAACATCTCAGCTGGAGTTTATCCTCCCACAGAAAGCAAATTCTTGGATTTTAAAAGAATTTTTTCTTTTTACTCTTCCTTTGACTAATTATTTAATAAAGCTGCGGAAAGCAGGGTTCCCAACGGCTAGTCATTCAAAAATTAAGGAAAATCCAGAAGGCAGGAAAACATGTCACAATGGGGTGAAAATAAATTAGATAGATTAAGATCTAACTCCTTTCTGTGGTTGGGACAGGCAAATGTTTAAAATAATAGTATGCCATTTCTGCAAAAGTCTATCCAGAGGAAAAAGTTGGGAGGGTAGGGGTGTGAAATTAGACATTTCCATCAGATTAAAATTTGTGGAAGTTGATTGAAAACAGATATAAACAGCCAACGGTTCCCACAGCCTGCACAGGTGTGTTGGTCCTTTGTGGCTGAGAGCAGGTTCCTCTTTACCTCAGGCATCACACCACAGCACTGCCCTTGCCAGCAAAGATGCAGTTAATCAGGAAGGCCCAAAGTCTAATGGGGCCAGGATGCTAACCAACATCAAAGAGATTCCAGTTGCTCCCCTTGTGCCATAAACTCTTTCACCCAACATCATTCACACTTTCAGAGTGCAAAGTTCACTCTGATATTGGTGGCTTTCTCACTTTATAGCTTTTTTGGCAAGTGCCCCTTGGCCTGGTTGTTCATTAATATATAATCAGAACATTAAAAGCATTGTTTCGCCTTCTAGGGAGGCTGTGGCCAATTTAATAAAGCCAACATTGTCCCTAGGGTGGGAAACCACCTTGAAACTGGCAGAGACTTCACAGATGCACAGACTGGAGGCTGTGTGTGTGTACACGTACACATACACATACACACACACACACACACACACACACACACACACACACGCAGTTAAGTATCTCACAAGATGTTTTTTAAATACCCCATGGAAAGGGGCAAAATTAAATGTTTATCTCGCCACAAAAATTGACCTGACATTTCTTTCTCTTAATCCTTTCAACAACAAATTACTCCTTACCATGAAAGCCTTTAGAGGATGCCGTGATCTTTGTGGCAGGGAGAAAAATGAACAAGAAGGGATGTGTTAAACTCTCAGAACTGTCTCTGAGAATGCTGGTTCAGTGCACTACTTTTACTTTTCAAATCACACACACACACAATGACAACTCACTTTCGAGACCGTGTTTACTTTGCTGAAAGCCACATTCTAAACACGAGCTTGTTTGCAGAAGTGAAGCAGCTTATAGTCCAACTTTGTTTATGCTCCAAGTAGGTTTGACAGAAAAACCACATCAATTTGTTTTAAAATAATTTCCATTTGCTGGAAGCTGTTCCTGAAGGGTTCTCAGCCCTGCTAATCTGCTCTGATTCCTACCAGCTGTAGGTACCAGGAATGCAGGCCACAGACAGGGCAGCCTGGGCACAGCAAGCTAGGTCTGGAGAGGGCTGCAGCAGCACTGCATCCACAGAGATGCTGCAACATTCCCCTCTGGAACATACAGTCAACATCGGTTTAAGAACACAAAAACATGTCCTGGTTCAGAGTCAAAGCTCATGACACACCCACTGGGAGCACAGTTTTCTATGTAATTACACCTGCGCTCTCTCAGAAACACATCATCTCTAGTACCAGAGATATATACAATTTATGCTCAAGCCCAAAGTCCACAGTTGAGGACAGCAAGATAATTTATTGCACTGAACATCAAAAAAGGAAGAAAACTCAAAAAGAAAATGTCTATCAGTCTTCAACCACAGAAAGTCTTCAACCTCACCATCCAAAGAAACGCAGATTAAAATAATGCATGGTAATGTTCACGTATTAAACTGGTATATGGTTACAGAAATAAACAGCAGCATCTCATGCCTGTGAAGGTATAGGAAAAAGAGCACAAGTTCACATGCAAATCAGTGGCCTATTTCTTAGGGACAGCGGTACCAAAAAGTCTCAAGAATTTGCATATCCAGAGCAATGTGGATTTGGTAACTCATTCTAAGGAAATAAGAAATGGTTAAATATTTGCATTAAATGTCTACTAAAGTTTAGACAAAAACCTTAATGCTCAGTATCAGGGAAAGTTTAATTGGGAATTTTACAATAAATTTTATGTACTGAAAAATATCAAACCATATTTTTAATAATGTTTAAAGTCAGAAACATACTCATGATTTTGAATCTTTAAAACAAACTCAAAATAGGCACGCAACCTCAGATGTTACCGGAAACCTATACACCAAAGTGATAATATTTATCACTGGATAAAGGGATCAATTGTCCTTTTTTCTTTTGCAGTTTGTTCTTTATTAAATTAATGCCTAACATTTGTCACCAGAAAATTAAAAGTAATTAAAGTCATAGAAACTAGGCTAACAGGTCAACAGCACAACCCCTCTGTCCTCACCAAAGAGTAACCCCCGTAGACTATTCCAGCTCACTGAGGACAAAGAGTTTCCCCATAATATCACAGCCCAAGACCTCAATAGCCATTAAAATAAACATGTGAGACTGAGCTCACCAGGCAGCACACAGTTTCCTGATGCCTCACTATCATCTCTGGAAAACTGCCCACAGATGAGCCAAGCCGAGCTGTGTTAGCAATGGTCCCCTGCCATGGACAGAGATCCTGTGAGTCTGAGAACACATAGGGTCTGATGTCTCACACCTGAGGTCTATGCTAAAGGAGGCCAGATCTGCAGGTGTACCTGCCCCAAGTCTCCTGCCATAGAAGCTTCAATCAATCTTCATTGTTACTCTGGCTCAGTTGGCTGAGGGCAGGATAACCTGCCCTCAGTGTTTGTGCAGTTCCCTCTGGTCAAGTACAGCAGTCTTTCCCTCTGCCAGCAGCAAAGAGGGAGAAATGCTACCTTGGCTGGGTCATCCTTTTTGTCAAAGCAGAGATCTGAGCAAAGCAACTAAGAGCCCAAGCAACCAGAACCAGCTGCCTGGCAAGGGCTCAGCATAAACTGAGCAGAATAACCACAAGGGGAAGGGTGTCTAGACAGCCTCGGTCTATGTAAGAAGCCACCCTCCCCTGCAGTGTCAACTCTGGAAAAGCAGACTCAAAATGCAGCTGCAGCAAAATAGCAGATGAGAGACAATGTCAACAGTAGGGAAGGGCGCTGTGGGCTCCCTCGCCAAATGCAATGCACACCAGAGCACCCACGTCAGCCCACCTGCCAAGGACAGCCATCAGAGATTCAGCAGGGATGCAGCGCCCAGGGACCTTATGTGGGAGAAGTTCACATGCAGTGCTTAAACTAAAGCCACTTCAGTGACAATTCTTGCACACAGGATTTAAAAGCCACCTTTCCAAAATTCAGAGGGAATAAAAAGACTACTAATTTTTAACATGGCAGGTAAATAGCCCACCGGTCATCTTTTCAACTTTAATTCTAACACTAGTTTCTCAACACTAGTGGAGAAGACAACTAAACAAGCACGATATATGCAGGAAATGTACAGACAGATGAGCCCTGGGAGGTCTAAATTATTTTACTTGTCTGACAAAGGTATTCCCATAGGACTTATGGGACACTATAGAAGGAATACCACTATTTACACTGATATCTGTATGGTGCACTGGGAATCTAACTTTAGAGGGAATATCAGCAATAATTTCCAGGGGAAGAAACATTTAAGAAGGATGAATAAGAGTCTGCAAGGCAAAGAGGGAAGAACTTTCCGCCAGGTCAAACAGACAGCAGGTAAGGGACATTAGACATAGGCAGTATTAAAAGAGCCTGAAAAAAAACCCATGTGGTGGCCAGAGAAGACAGTGCCATGTAAGAGGGAAGCTGGAGAGGGGAGCAAACGATAACTGCTTTATTTTTTTTTTATTTTATTTTTTGAGTAGGAGTCTTACTCTGTTGCCCATGCTGAAGTGCAGTGGCATGCTCACAGTCACCACAGACTCGACTTGCTGGGCTCAGGCTATCCTTCCGCTTCAGCCTTCCAAGTAGCTGCAAGTAGCTAAAACTACAAGCATGCGCCACCATACCCAGCTAATTTTTTTATTTATTGTAGCAATGAGGTCTTGCCAAGTTGCCCAGGCTGGTCTCAAACCCTTGGGCTCAGGAAATCCTCTAGCCTCTGCCTCCGAAAGTGCTGGGATTACAGGCGTGAGCCATCACGCCTGGCAACAATAACAGCTTTAAGCAACGGGATTCATGTGTTCCAATCTGTGACTCTGTAAAGATCCTTGCAGCTGGGGACAAGGGAGGCACAAAACAGATGTGAAAAATAAGCGCTCCACTCCCAAAGTCCACATAACCCTGTAACAGAGTATAAAAGAAAAGTCTCACATAATATTTATCATACAAAATCACTGATAAATTCCATCTTTTCTCCTTCCATCTCTGCCGAGTTCCTTTTTTTAAAAAATGAAGGGTAAGGGACAGTGGGTTACGGGGTGGCCACAGCAGTCTCCCAGGACCACGTACATCTCACAGCAACACACAACCCAAGGCATGCCAAGGATTTCAGGCGGAGCACACACTCCATCGGCAGGCTAAACTGTTTGTATGTTCTTGAGTTAAAAATACACCACTTGGGTCAGTGTTAACACCAGGGCCTTATCACCAAAGCTGTCTGCGAACTAGTTACACAAGGCCCAACTATGATTTGCCCATCTTTTAGATGTGCCTCGATCTGCAAATTGCCTAACGATACATCAGTGAGATTATAATAAAGCCACCAAATATACAGGCATTTGAGAAAAAACACTTTCCAAACCCAAGGATACTTTACTGTTTATAAATAGTTTACTTTTTTTGATCCCCAGCATATAATATTCGCAGTTGCTCCAGAAACCAAAGAAACATGGAACAGGAATACAAACCACAACCTAACAGAAACAATAAACAACAGATGGCAAGACATATGCACATGCTACCAGGCCCTTCACCAAGAGGCAAACTCAAAATGGATTCTGACACATAAGCCTACAAACCAAGAAGCATGCTCTTCAAGACACATTCAAGACACCATTTATAGAGCTCCAACTGTATGTATGTGCAGAACAGTATTTTTTCCAAATACGCAGATACAGGTCTGAGTTCCAGCTCTGTCAGTTGCTATGTCCTGGGCATGTATTTCAACCAGTCTGGGCCTCATGCATAAAATAGAGGCAATATATTTCATAGGGTTAAGATGATGATTACATTAGTTAACACAGATGTATCCTGCTACAAAAATGCAAACTCCTATTACTGCTATAGTTTAATAATAATACCTAACTCTCCTCAAGCTTCTGCTATGTGTTAGGCCCTGTTCTAAAAATTGTAAGTTATTTCATTTCCGGCCTCATGAAATGCTAGGTGAGATGGGCAGGACAATTATCCTTATTTTACATAAGAGGAAACTGAGGCAGAGAAAATTGCCAAGGTCATCCAGGCAGCCAGGTCCCAGAGCTGCCTTTTACCACTGTGTCCCATAGCAGCACAGCTGCTTTATCCCCAAGACGACTGCCCCTTATAACCAGACAGGAGGAAGGAAGGACTTTACAGTAGACAAGGATACAATGTTATATTGCCCTGAAGACCCTGAAACACAGCATTGCTCTTGGCTTTCCACTGGTGAGCAATGCCTGAATTTATTTAAAGAACTCAAGGCCTCAAGACAAATGCTTAAAAAAATTCTGAGTCTCAAGTCACATTTGCCTTAACTAATGATTCTGATCAATTTATGTTCATGACATTTAAAAAACTGTCATCTGTCTCAACACAAAGGGGAAGGGTCCCAATAAATAAGCGTGGCTATCATATTGCTTTCCATATATGGACATGTCTATTTTAGGTCTCACAGTCTCATGTCCAATCACTCTGCCAATTTCACCTCAATGCTAATATTTTAAAACTCTGACTAGAATTTTCCAACTACACTGTAACTTTAAGCTTTTGTGTTTCTTCTACATTTAAAAAGAATGCCATTTCCCAATATATAACTCCCAGATGTAGAATTCACAGATGATTCATCTCACAGAACAAGTGTTCTGAGACACCAGCTCCAAATAGAGGAAAAACTTGGAATTCCCTTCTCCCTCAAAGTAAGAGCTTGCCTAGATCTGCTTTGCTCAACAAAGTTTGTTTTCAATTATATTTCCAAATTCTTTTTAACAATAACTGCACGGCGTCTGGCACCAACACATCTGACTCTTTGAAGTGGTTCTCAAGCAGAAAGTAGAAATAAGGAGAAATGGGAAAGGAAGGGAGGACTATCCATAATTTTTGCTTTAGATCAAATATTCTCTCCAAAATTCTCTCCCTGACACATAAAATCAGATAGACTTTGCACGCTACGACTTCTCACCAAGGGTCCACATCGCAAGGAACACCAGCAATTAAGAAAGCCTGTGGCCGGGTGCAGTGGCTCATGCCTTTAATCCCTGCACTTTGGGAGGCCAAAGCAAGAGGACTGCCTGAGCCCACAGGTTCAAGACCAGCCTTGGCCAACTTGGTGAGACCTCGTCTCTACAATTAAAAAAAAAATTAGTGGGACATGGTGATGCACACCTGCGGTTCTGGCTACTTGGAAGGCTGAGGCAGAAGGATGACCTGAGCCCAGCAGGTTGAGGCTGCAGTGGCCATGAGCACTCCAGCCTGGGCAACAGAATGAGACTCCAACACACACACACACACACACACACACACAAAGTCTGTAAATGTATCTATCCCTTTACCCATCAGTGGGCTCTTGAGGGGAAGACAGAACCTCAATACAAAGAAAATGGCCTTTTATCCTTACATCTAAAATTCCAAAAACGTTTCTGTCAAGTTCTCCACACAGGCCATTTAGGAATAATCACACTTCAGGGGTAAACCTCAGAAACCCTCTGAGAAACAATGAAACCCTGGGATCCTTTCTGCCCTAAAAGAATGTACCAAGATCCAAGAGAGAAACAGTAAGGCAATAAACAAATAATTACCAAGGGATTCCTAGGTACCTGGAATAGAAGAATCCCTGCAGTTTTCAAGTCTACATGGAGAAAAAAGTCAGGGGGAGGTGTGAAAAGTTACCTAATCAGATAGACAGAAAATCCTCTGGGGGAAGACAAGATATAAATTCACCAGAAAGAAATCACGTGAATAACAGAGAGAACGTCTAACAATGACATAAGAGACTTGTGGAAGGGTGGGAAGATCATTTGGCCTATTTTGATCTCAGAAAGCACAATGGAAAAAGGTCATCTTTGGGTCTCAAAGAGAGAATGTTTTTTTTTAAAGTCTGGTTTTTTGGATTATTTCCCTTAGTCCTAAAGTAGTCCCTTATTCTTGTTAAACTTCTGTCAAGAAGCTCCAAACCACTAATTGTGCTTACTGCATTTTAGCTGTATCTCCAAACAAAGTTCCAAATTCCAAGAATTTGTTCTAAAGAAAAAAACCCAAAGGTTTCATCTTATGTCAATTTACATGATAAAGAATGAGTGGAAGGAAGAGAAAAGCTAAAGAATTTCCACTGAAGACACTAACAAATTCTATGTGGAAGAAAGAAAGATACTCAGAATAAGGAAAATAAAAGCTTCTAGATTTTGCATAAGTAAATTATTTTTAAAAGCCCAGTTACTGTCATTGTCAAGATTTTCAGAAACAATGTTTAACCAAGAGGAAACCAATGCAAAGTTGAGTAAATGTAGTACAGACTTGACCAAGAACAGAGGGAAAGAGAGAGACAGACACAGACACTTCAAAACTGGAGAAAGAAGTCACTATGCTGTACACATTAGGCTTCTGAGTTTCCACCTTGAAAGGTACACACGAAAGATCTTCCTGGTGAAAGGGCTGGAGCTACTCTGATGGCAAGCTGGCTCAGAAAGGCAGACACAGTGGGTAGCCGCCCTTCCTGCAGCTGTTACTAAGGAATGTTACAGGGAGCCCATCCAGTTGCTAAGGCGGTCTATCAGCATCGCCTACAACTTCACTCATTCCAACTCTTCACTGAAGGCCTGCTTGGGAGAGATACGCCTGAAGTCTGAAGAAATGACTCTTTGGAAAAACGTGCCTTTAATTTATTTGCCTGATTTTGTTTTGTTGGGTTTTTTTTTTCAATTTTTACCTAAGTTCTTAAAAAGCCAAATCAGAGATCTAAAATGGATCTGTACTTACTTCCATAGTTTTCTTTGGGCCAGAGGGGAAAAAGAGGCAATAATCAAAGAAAGTTTTGCTTTTTCAGGGAGTATTCACTCCCCCTTAATAACACCTAAATGCCTAAAGGAGGGTCCCTTGTTGAGACTCCCCCATGCACACATTTTTTCTCTTTGCTGCTCATGGTATCCATTTTAGGATTTTACTCAGAAGCTCCAAACATGCAAAGAGTACTTTAAGTATCATAGACACAGGTCAATTTATTAATTCTTACCATCCAATGAGCTATAAGTATATGTGCTCTTTGCTTTCAATTAAGATAGAATCATAAACCTGAAAACAAGAGCTTAGAAGTTATACATCCCTTTACAGACAGGAAATTAAGTGACTAGCCCAAGATCACACTGCCAATAAGTGGCAGAACTGGGACAAAACCCCAAAGTCTCCTAAGGCCCAACATGGACTAGTTTTCCATTCTACCACATTTCCACCTTTAGAGCTTTAAGAAAATTAATTATTTCCCCTTTAGGCCAATAGTTGTTATTCCTCTTGGGCCAAGAATTCCTTTAAGAAACTTAATGAAAATGCGGGCTCCTTTCTAACCAGAAAGATGTGCTAGATACGAAAATTTCACATCCAATAGAGCTTCCTAGACCCCCAAGTAAATAATAATTGAGGTTAGCCAGTTTTTAATCTAGGATGGTGTGGAATTTAATGTAATTTAATCATTTCTAAGTATTGTTTCAAACCAATGTGTGAAAGAATCCAAAAATATCCACAGAAGAGTTCCTGATTTTTCTACTGGGCAATGGATAGCCCCGGATAAGGCAAACCACTCTTTGCTAAGAGTCCTACACAGACTCCGAATTTGAGAAAACCGCCAGAGGAATCTGGGATGAGGCAGACCTTAATAACTACAGAACATGTCAGTTTGCTCTCTGAATCTCCTCTCCTTCAAGATGGAAGGCAACCCTGTTCCATTCGAACTGCAGCATTTGCATCCATCACTTCATTGCATCAACAACCCACTTCCTGGAAGCAACGAGCTCTTTTGGCTGTCTATAAGTTTTGCAAGCACCAGGAGCTTGTGCACCAAAAACTCACACCAGCCCAGGTGGAGAAGGAAATCTCAGACACACACAAAAATTCTTTTTAATTAAAAATAAAATGAAAACTAATATGTAGCTATGATGGTGGACCAAGGAACCACACTGCTGAAATCAGATGAAAGATGAAGTTCTCCCCATTTGCAAAATTGAACTTAAATTCATAGTCAGAATCTCTCAATTGTAAGTTTTTTCTCGCCCATACCTTTTTTTCAAACCCTTTGGAGGGTGCTTCTGCTTTTCTAAACAGAGAACTGCTGTAAACAGCATCTAATCAAATATCATATAAATGTAATGAAGCTTCATAGATTCATGTGTTTAACCTGACATGTTGAGCAGTTTTTAAAACCACTGAACACTCCATAATCTGGCTGGAATTAGATTTTCACAGCTGGAATATGAAAATCATTCCATTAACTGTGATAAAGTGAATGGAATTTGGAGGTCTAGTAACTCCCATTCAGATTTCTAATTAAGCTGCAGCCAGCACTAAATCTATACGAATGGAGCCCCCTAACCAACAAAGTAACAGACTGTGGAGAAATTAAACTATGGACTTTTACAAAACAAAACAAACTATTCAGCAGTGACTTGGAAAAAGCATTTTCAACTCTGTGTGAAGTTTAAATCGAGCACAGAGGGTTCCAGGAACCCAGCTCTTTGCTTTTTGAGGATTTTCTTACAGGGTGCCTCTATCGCTGTTTAAAGCTGCCTCAAGTAGCCACAGCTGGAGGGTCAGGGCTTGCAACATAAACAATAGTTAATTCAGACTCATTATGACTTAACTATAACAAATGGCTAACTATCCCACTATTAAACAACAAAATCTGAATTATTACTTTTTTAATTATCTGTTCCATTTGTAATTATGCTTGTTCACTAATGGGTGTTAATCAACAATTAATAGCTTGGTAGAAATCTCTCAGCTATGTGGAGAGAGAAGATGAATTAATATTGCACATTCTGGCAAAGAACTCTAGGACAAAAGAACTTTCTAAGCATCCCCTACAAAAGAAAAAAAAAAACCCTGTCTTCTGAAAACATCTAAACCAGAGTGCACACAGTATGTGTCCAATAAACATTTTATAAATACATAGCTTACCAAAATTCCCTTTGGGAAAACGCTGTTAAAATAAATGTCAATTTTTTCAGAAGTTGTTCAGATTCACATTTCTTAAAACCATAGTACAGTGAATAGCAAGATATGTGAATTATATCTCAACAAAGCTGCTGATTTTAAAAAAAAAAACAGACATTTGCAGATGAAATATATGTCTTGGATTTACTTCCCCCCAAAACATGAAAGGACAGAAGTGTATGGGGCACAAATCTAACAAGACAGACCATGCGTTAATGACTGCTGAAGGTGGGTGTCAGGTATGTAGAGTTTATTATACTATTCTGTCCATTTGTGTAGATATTTGCCTATCTCCATCATAAAAAGGCATTAAAAAGCACCACATACCACAAACCAACAGAAATGAGTTAGTCTATTTAAAGCACCTAGCTACATATCAAACGTTCCTTTAATTCATAATTTTTTTCCTAAAAACCATATCTTTCTTTCTTTTTTTTTTTTTGAGTTGGAGTCTCACTCTATTGCCCAGGCTGGAGTGCAGTGGCCACTGCAGCCCTGACCTGCTGGGCTCAGGTGATCCTTCCACCTCAGCCTTCCAAGTAGCTGGAACTACAGGCATGTACCACCATACCCGGCTAATTTTTTGACTTATTGTAGAGATGAGGTCTCACCAAGTTGCCCAGGTTGGTCTCGAACCCATGCGCTCCCAAAGTGCTGGGATTATAGGTGTGAGCCATGGCACCTGGCCTAAAAACTGTATCTTTCACAAGAAAAAGCAGCTCTATCTGCAATAGCCTGCTTCCTAATCAGTTGGTAATTTTCACCAAGCAGAGCCCAGCCTGTTAATTTCTTGTTATCCAGCCCAAAGTGCTAATGCTTGAGATACAAATGCTTTCACACTGAGAGCACTGGAACTAAAGAAGATTATCTATCCCACAGTTCAGAGTGCTCAATCCTCCTCATTGTGTCTAACAGACTATCATCAAGTAGGTAATCCAGGAGAAAGAATGTATCAGTGCAATGTGCGTTCTGACCAAGATAACCAGTAAAGTGGTAAATTATTTGAATAGCAAATTATAAATTGGTGGAAGGAGCAAAGGACAGTAAGTGTGAGGGCGGGGGCAGCTGCTAAATGTTACAAAAAAAAAGGAGTTTTAGAAGATAAAGTTGAGTTGTTCTTTTTTAATAAGCTGAAGAAGAAGAAGAAAGCCCTCCATTATCTCTACTTTGTTTCTCAACATTCAGCTAGTTCTGCTTATGGGAGAGACCCTTACTCATTTCATTCATTTTCTCCCTAATAATCTGAGATCTTGAAAAAGGAAAATGTAAATCATAAAAGATTAGCGACCTGTGGACCCAAAAGTTTAAAAAATGATCGCTGCAAAGCACTTAAAGAGAGACAGGCCATGCTTTCTTTAAACCCTCTGAAATGTTACCTTTTGCCAAAACAAACTTAACAAGTAGTGATTGGAACCCGCATCCTGGTTCATAAGGAAACCAAGATGTCTTAGGACTTGCAGAGATGAACGGATTGGTTGTTCGCAACAATAGGCCTTACCGGTTATACTAGATTAAATAGTAATAAAGACGCAAACAATCATAGCTGTTCGTGTGGGCAAAGCTGTGAATCATGGCCATTCACTGGGGAAGAAACTCAGGTCCAGGTGCACAAGGAGCAACAGCAAACAGTAAATGGCTTTTCAGGTGGCATACCTGCCAGATTCCCCAGATGACCCTGTGTTCAACTGCCTGTGTCCCCTACAAGTTACCATACAATTATAAACAGAGCAAAAGAAATTAAAAAAGTTCTCTGTATACAACTCAACAATTGTCTCCCCTCCTACCTCCTCCTCTCTCAAGTCTTTCCAAAGAGTAGTGGGCACAGTGAGAATTCAGCCAGCCCTAAAGTCTATAACCCAACCCCGTTTAGAAGAGCACACCTGCATTTTTCCAAGCTATTCACCAAGACATGCTACTTGCATCTTGATAGGGCTGTTTCTAGGAGACCTTGGGAAATTATAGGATAAAATTATTAGTTTAAGGGCCTCTCACCTCCCTGCCTCCTCCCCATACCTCACCTCCCAAGAGGATAATGCTAAATAAACAGAAGTATTTGCACAACTGGAATAAATTTATAAATGCCTCAATAATTTTTTGCTAATTATATAATTTGCTGCAATTGTTCATAACTTCCTGCCTATTCAGCTAAGATTTCCAAGGGCACATGAAGTTTCACTTCTTGTACTTTATACCTATCACCAAACTCTTATGGCTGCTTGGGTTGTGAGCCCTGCCATCCTCTCGCCCCAAAACAGTCCATATCAGAAAGGCAAACTCCTCCCAGGAAAGCCTTTGCCACCAGAAAATCTGACTTGGAGAAGCTGCCCATGAGAGAGGATGCAAAATTTGAGCTGAGGCTTTAAACTTGAAACTGTGCTCTGGACTCATCAAATTGATTGACCTACATTGAGGAACTTGGCTAAACATGCATCATCTAACCTTGTCCTCACTGCAGCTATAAGACAGAATACTATGATCACCCTTTTGGAAATAAAGGAAAAAGGTTTGCTCAAAACCACACATGCAGCTATAGAATGGAAGTACCAGGAATGGACTACGTAAGTAATTTTCAACCCCTTCACCCAGTGAAGGGTGTAGGCCGGCTGTGACCAGCAGAGATGAGGGCTCCTACATATTTAACAGAGTAAAAGCAAAGAAAGCTATGTCTTCATTCCTCCTTATCCCCAGTCAATAACCCAAATGGAGACCAGGGTAGCAAATGTCCATTTAGAAGACATAAATAACTCAAGGGAGGAATTTAAGAATATAAAACCCATGGAAATAGAGAAACAGTTTTTAAAAAAAAATTGAATGACTTTTTTTTTTTGATATGGGGCCACTACGTTGCCCAGGCTGGAGTGAGTGCAGTGTCTGTTTACAGACAAGATTACAGCTTGAACTCCTGTCCTCAAGCAATCCTCCCACCTCAGCCTCCTAAGTAGCTGAGACTACAAGCATATGCCATCTTCCTTGACTCTAGAATTATTTTTATAAGTAGTCTGAGTTTTTAACTTGTGTTAAGAATATTATGCATACAGTGCTTGGATTAAAAGCCACAGACATAGCATTAAATTATACAAAATACTATAGTATAGAAAAATATAAAATATAAAGCCTTTGGATAAGAAAAGTTAACAAGCATACCTAACCCCGCCAAAGGGCTACAAAATAGCAACTTCCAATCAGACCATCGACAAACTGCAATCCCCCCCAATCTTCATTAATCCATCCATTCACTTACATTTTGCTTAATGACAACAATGGCCATGTATCATGTTCTTCAGTGGAAAATTTCTCAGCTCCAGTCAAAATCTGCCAATTAATTGATCAGTCTGGTTTGCTATTTTAAATTCTGCAACTATATAAAATTACGTGAAACCAGCATAAGCAACAGAGCAAGACCTGTCTCTACAAAAAATTATTAAAATGAGCCAGAGGAAGGGATGGGGTGGGGGGGACAACACAAAGGGTACTTGGGTCATTACTAGGGGGAGTGAGGGCTAGTCAGAAGCCCAAACTTCACCGCTGTGCGGCGTACTTATATAATTAATCCTCACTTGTACCCCACATTCTTACTATAAAATAAAATTTTAAAAATAAATAAATAAATAATGAGCCAGCTGGGCTCGGTGGCTCAGCCTACAGTCCCAGCACTTTGGAAGACTGAAGCAAGTGGACTGTCTGAGCCTGCGGGTTCAAGACCAGCCCCAGCAACTCGGTGAGACCTCGTCTCTATAATAAATCAAAACATAGCTGGGGACAGTAGCACACGCCTGTAGTTCTGGCTACTTGGAAGGCTGAAGTGGAAGGATCGCCTGGAGCCCTGCAGGTCAATGCTGGGGTGGCTGTGAGTATGCCACTGCACTTCAGCCTGGGCAATGGAGTGAGACTCCAACTCAAAAAAAAAGAAATGAGCCGAGAGTGGTGGTATGCACCTGCAGTTCCAGCTACTCAGAAGTTTGAGGCAAAAGATCGCCTGAGCCTAGGAGGTTGAGGCTTCCGTGAGCTGTGATCATGTGCACTGTACTTTGAGTCTGGGGATCAGAGTAAAACCCAGACTCAAAAAATTAGTTAACTAGTTAATTAAATTATTTGAGCAAAAAATAAATACAGGTTCCAGAGGGTAAACTGTTACGAAAATTTTAACCTCTGGTGTTCAAAGTCCTCTATTTCTTTACAGAGGAGATAAGAACAGACCTGAGCTTCTTACTGATCCCCACACTTCAACCTGAAACAAACGCAGAAAACAACCACATTACTGACACACAACAAGAACTGACGCCATGAGGTAGATGGAATGAATCCATTGGCTCAATGTCATGCTTAAGTCATGAAAAATAACACTAACGGCCTCTAAATTTCCCACAGACTAGATAAGAGTCGAGATTTTTAGATATTTCCCCTCCTCTGCCTGAGAATTTTTCCTCCCTCCTGCCATAAGACAATGCCTTGAGTCTTTGAAACTGCATCCATTGTAAACAGCTCTGAATATTAACATAGCCCAGAGTACTATTCACTTTTAAAAGACCCCCAGGGTTTCAAATTACAGTCACTGAGGAGGGGGAAGGTCCCCAGTGAGTAAATGTCAGCAAGCTTATTCAAAAGGAGTTGAAGGTTAGGCTTGCTTGTGAAACTCCTTCTACCTACGTGGTAAGTCAGAAGAATCCCTTTCATGTTTTAAACAAACGAGGAAAAGAAGAAGAAAAGACCCCAGTACAACGAACATCCTTTTCTGCTTATAGAAACTTTCAATTCAATGACTCCCTTTTCTAAATTTCTCTCTTCTGTGAATGTCACTTTTTAAATAATCATAGGCTTTTAAATAACCTCCAACCAGCCTTCCTATTCAACAAACCTTGGGGACTTTAGCAGGTGCACAGCACTGGGCCAGGTGTACTGTGAAGGCACACAAATCCATAGTGCTCTCTCCCGCAATCCTGTCCTCCCTGAAGGAGAGGATGCAGAAAAGACTCTGCACCAAGGAGACACCTCTGCAGAAGGGGGAAAGGCCCCTTCATTGTGAGGCTGGTATCTGAGGGAGAGAAAGGTCAGCCAGAGGCCATCCCAACATGCTCAGGGAAGTGACATGGGGAACCCAGGCAAAGCAATTAATACTGAAGGAAGGGAAACCCAGTTCACAGCACAGAGCTAGGGAGCCGGGACATGGAGACACCCACTAGGAAACAGCCCTCTTATGCCACAACTAAGTTCCTCCATCTTTTTGAAGATGTTCTCAAGATTTAATGCTGATAATACATTCAAAAGTTCAAAGTTTATTAAATCTACTAACTAAATGTAATTATAGAAAGAGATGAACACACACTACTTTTTAAAACAGTCTCTTGAAATGGGGGGCAGAAGGCCAGGCGCGGTGACCCAAGCCTATAATCCCAGCACTTTGGGAGGCCAAGGCAAGAGGAATGCCTGAGCCCGAGGGTTCAAGACCAGCCTGGGCAACATAGTGAGACCTCATCTCTACAATAAATCAAAAAATTAGGGCGGGCTCGGTGGCTCAGCCTGTAATCCCAGCACTTTGGGAGGCCGAGGTGAGTGGATTGCCTGAGCCCACGGGTTCGAGACCTGCCTGGCCAACTTGGCAAGCCCTCATCTCTACAATAAATCAAAAATTAGCCGGGCGTGGTAACGCGCGCCTGTAGTTCCAGGTACTTGGAAGGCTGAGGCGGAAGGATCACCGGAGCCCAGGAGGTTGAGGCAGTGGTGGCTAGAAGCGTGCCACTGCACTCCAGCCTGGGTGACAGAGTGAGACTTCAACTCAAAAAAAAAAAGGAAAAGAAAAAGAAAGGGGGGCATGAATAGCTCCCTAAAGTCAAGAGGGACACTATGAGCCAATATAGAATCAACTTACATTGGGCCCTTGGGGTCTCTGGACACTTTCTAATTGCATCATACTCAAAAATTAAGATTGTATAGCCTATCTCATGTCAGCAAGACATAAACAGCGTGCCTTTCTCTTAAGGCAACTAACATTATTTGCCAAAGCAACCAATATTATTTTCCAGAAACTTCCATTTACTCAAAGAATGTGTCAGAGAACTAGCAACAGACAAGTTCTCCACCGAGAGGGAAGCAAGACCAGGTCTTCCAACACTTGTTGCATAGAAAAGGACTCTGAGCTCAAGTTAAAGCTCCCTAAAACTCCAAGAGCACTTGCATCTTTGAGATTTTTTCCTTGGTCATTATTCTGTGTTTATTTGTTTTTGTTTTTTATAGTTAGAGTCTCACTGTCACCCAGGCTGGAGAGCAGTGGCATGCTCACGGCCACCACAGCCTCAACCTGCTGGGCTCAGGTGATCCTTCTGCCTCAGCCTTCCAAGTAGCAGGAACCACACCTGGCTAATTTTTAAAAATCTATTGTAAAGACTAGGTCTCGCCAAGTTCCCCAGGCTGGTCTCAAACCCCTGGGCTCAGGCAATTCTCTTGCCTCTGCTTCACAAAGTGCAGGGATTACAGGCATGAGCCACCCCACCCAGTATTAACCTGCGTTTAAAACACTCCCTCTTTCAAGCAACCACAAATTAGGAAACATTCAAGGTCTGTTGAATTCTCAAGTGACAAGAAGACAGAGGGAAATGGGCAGAAGGGAATATTTCAGGACCATCCAACAATCCACTTCTTTAAAAAACATCAATCTCAGTTTAGGTTCTGGAACAATTTGGTCTTCTGCACTTGAAATCTAATTTGCATAAACAGGATGGGACGTGTTTTCCAATTCCTTAATTCACAACACCCTGCACACCTGGGCCTTCAAGCACAGCTGTAAAATCTGAACGACAAAGGCCCACTTTGCTTCACAACCATAATGGCAACCATAGTCTGTGTTTATTCTCTAATGTAACCATAAGCACCACTGTGTCAAAATCGGCAAGGTTAGATTTCAGTTACCTGATTTGGTATTACAAACGCTTACTATAAAAGACACTCAAATCATAAACTCATCTTAATGTGGCTTGGGAACACCACATTTGGTGTCCTTTTGTAAGTGTCCTTGCTTTTGAATGCCCTGTCATCTTTCTTTCACACCGAGATAAAAAATCTGGGTTCATCTTTCCTTTGGGTGCTGCCTGTCTTTTCAGTCCCAAATGGCCATCATTCAGCACCCAGAACATTTAAGCTAGCAACATTTTGTGACTAAACACTGCTCAAATTTACCCCACAGGTTAGAGTCTAAGGTAAATTGTATTGAATACTTCTTAAACAGCTTCTGAAGCCTTACTCTCAAAAATAATTTCAAAGAAAGCAAACATCAAAATCTAATAAGTTCAACTTCTTCTAAGGTTCTGGGAAGCTGGAATAAGGCTTGGCAGTGGCTTGGTGCTATTTATGAATGTGCTGGATTGGACCACGCCAATCGCACCTACGTAATGGGATGGGAAACTCAGTTATGGCTTGACTACTACAACTATAAGTTATTGTGCTAAATAAGTTATACTCAGGTCCCAGGAATGAACCTAGTTCCGCCTCTATCAGCTCTATTCCATTTCTTCTGTTCACACAATTTACATTCACTGTTTAGAAGTTTTGCTTTCCTTAAACTAGGCCTAGGAGCAACCCCTAAACTAGATACACTGTTTACAAAAGCAAAAAAAAAAGTCCCATAAAGTCACAGGTCCCCTACTATCTCAAACCCACAGCCTGAAATTGTTTGAACTAGCTGTAGTAAATCTAGCTCATGGGATTATAAACTGGCTCAAAGCGTTTTCTAAACACAATGGGCTTAGAGAGGGTAAACTTGTAGAAACTAAAAGATACTTTATTATATTATATACAGATATTTTCTCCCTGAAAATGCTGCTGAATCTCAGGCAGAAATATAAGGCGTATAAATATCCTTAAGAAATTTTTAGAATAAGACTAATGGTTTAAATTGAGGAAGTCTGAAATTTAAAAACAAAAAGTCCCACATTTGCTTGGTGTTTGTTTAATTAGAAATAAGATAACTGCACAAATATCAAAGGATAGTGATTTAGTACTGTACTGCCACATACCAACCAGAAATCACACTGCTCACATCTTAGAATCGAATCAGTTGACACTAAAATCAGTATAATCAAGTCTACTGAAGCTCAAAATACCTGGTCTAGTATTTATTGATCATCAAATGTGTGAGTAAAAGAAAACGACTACAACTTTAAAGGTATTTAAGCCAGGTAAAATGTTACTCCTAGGCAACAGAAAGCCTTAAAAAAATTTTTTTAATTAAAAATTTTTTAAAAAACAGTATGTTTCGCTCCAAAAATTAAAGGGCGAGGTAAAGTGAAACTTGTGACCACAGTGCAAATAAGAGGTCACCGTTTCCTCTCCTGGAGGTAGCCGCTTCAGAACTGTGTTCCCTACAATGCTCCTGACACATGGCACTGGGAGTCAGTCTTCCAACAGGTGAACGCTTAAGAAGTTAATCTGATTCTGCCCACATGATTCTATTTTAAAATACTACCTTATGTAAAGGAAAACAAAATCACAATACCTAGACTGCCTCAACTAAATAAAACACTATCTAAGGATAATACTGGGCTCTCTCTCCCAGTACTTAACATGGTTACCGCCGATGTTAAAACCTGGCCTAAGACCACTGACTTTCACTAAGTCAGTAAATTCCACAGAAGAAGCAGGTATTGAAGAAAAAAACCTAACAGTAGCTAGAGTACTGGCCAGCTTCAGACTCTGTAGTACTTGTGTCTCTTGGGCCAAGTTAAAGATCCATACCCTATTTTGAGAGGTGCAGGACCTTCACATTAGAAGGGAATTAACTTCTTTCCCTTCCTGGCAGCCAGATACTCAGACCACATTTGCTTCAATCAAGCCACAGGTGTTGGTTAAAACTTGTGTCACCAGTTTCGTTACTCTTTTTTAAACAGCGAATGTCATGCCTGAGGTTACTACTGTGCCTCTTCTATGTTCTAGGAAAAATGTCCAATTATTCAACTCAAAAGTTGACTATTTGAGCTAGGCCTTTTCTAGAAGGTACTGCTAGTTCTACAGAGATGCTAATTGCTGATAACTGGACAGGATTTGACTCGTGGACCAGATTTTTAGTGTTCTATTCTACCATGTTTACAGAAATCTAATGTCTTTTTTTTCCTGCCAAATCCCCTGTAAGAAGTGTCCCACTAAGTCCTAATAGGTCCAAATCCTGACAGCAAAGAAAAGAGCTTCTTTCAAGTGAAACAAACTGCTTAAATCAGCCAAGCCCTGGCACCCTCTCTTGAAGGAGCACTACTCCAAAACTAATTTGCACCATTTATGGAGGAGAAACTCTTCAGGGTGGGTCTCACCCCATTGGATCATCAAGCTCAATGGGGCCCTAGGGAACATACAGGAAGGGTCTGGAACACAGTTCCCTCAAGTGTCAATCAGGCGGAAAGAACAAACTCCCGGCACTCACAGATCTCCCCAAACTGTCAAAGTCCTCTAACTCGGGAGTCCCCCGGGGAAAGCTGCCTTCTGCCCCGGGCCAGAGCCAAGTCAGTCCACCGTGGTCCTCGGGGACCAGGAGGCGGCTACACACACACTCTCGCTAATAAATAATGTAAGTGAAAGACTGGTGCCAAGAGTCACCTTCATTCATTACCCACTGGAAAACCAAGGAGTTCAGTCCCCAATTGCAGGGGAGAAGAACCAAAACACACACCCGCCGACCCCCACACAGACCCCCTCACACCCTATTTCAGAAGATTCCCACCCACCCACAAACACACTCGCCTCGCTCCTCACTCACCTCTCTCACCTCCAGACTCCCACTCACTAACCCCAAGATCGCCTTCACGACCCCCGCTCGCTCACCTCCAGGCCCCACGAGGCACACTTCTCCGGACTCGGGCCCGCTCTCTCCCCCCCGGACTCCTAGGCACCAAATCGCCCCCGCCACCCCACGCCAACAGTCTTCCAGCCCACACGCCCCGACCCACGCCCCCGGCCCCAAGGGGCTGCGCCCCGGGGTGCAGAGAGGACGGCAAGGGCGGTACTCACAGGCTCCGCGTCCAGGAGGGCAGGTCCCGGGGCAGCGCCGCCAGCCCGCGCCCGCCGCAGTCCAGCGAGTCCCCAGCGCAAGTGCAGGCGGGCGCGCAGGGCGCCCGCGGGTCAGCCACAGCCGTCGCCGGCTCCAACCGAAGCAGCAGCAGCAGCCACAGACGGAGAAGGCAAGGCGAGCAGCGCGGGACCCCGAGCGCTCCCCGGACCGGCCGCGCCATCTTGTCGGGA
>NW_007259586.1:1008077-1009992 GCF_000164805.1 Carlito syrichta | reverse complement strand
CGCTCATTGGCTGCCGGGCTCCACGGTGGCCAGCCTCGGAGGCCATTGGGGCGCTCGCCGCGATCCCGCCCCTACCGCTCGCCAACCACCCCGCCCCCACTCTCTTTTCCCACCCAAGGTGTGAAGGGCGGGGGACTGGGAGGAGCAAGGGAGGGACGGCCCCTGCCTCTTAAAGGAGACGCGCAGGTTGCTGGCGGAGCGTGGGGACGCGGGTGGGGGAAAGGAGCTGTGGATCGGCCCTCTGCGTTGAGAAGAGGAGAGAAAGTTGGTTAAGAGGATAACGCCTCCGGTTTGGAGCTGTATGACCCCAGGGTTTCTTCCCTTCTCTCCAGGCTGCAAACATAACTGCGAATTTAGAGCAAACCCGCACCCCTTTTCAAGGTGGCTTCCAGGAGCAAAGACATAGGTTTAACACTTAACACATTCCCTCCTGATTGGGGCATCCTTAGTTATTTCATTAGGGGAGGCCCCCTTCCTCCTCGAACAGCCTGGAGCTCATTTCTTCTGGCTTGTTTTTGGATGTCTTCAATTCAGCATTATGTCCTTGATTACCAAGGTGAATGTGTGTACTGCAGAAACCAAATCTCAAAGGGGCACCGCCCCCCCCCCCCCCCCCCCCCCCCCCGGTGTTAGTTGAAGGGTACTTTTGGAAATGCTCCAGCCTTCCATAAAGGAGTTGCTTTGCTGCTGTTGTTCGTGTTTGGGTTTTTGTTTGTTTGTTTGTTTTGAGTCGGAGTCTTATGGTCGCCCAGGCTGGAGTGCAGTGGCATGCTCATAGCCACCGCAGCCTCGACCTGCTGGGTTCAGATGATCCACCTCAGCCTTCCAAGTCGCAGGAACCACAGATGTGCACCACCACGGTCAGCTAATTTTTTATTTATTGTAGAGACTAGGTCTCCCCAAGTTGCGGTAGGCTCAGGCAATCCTCTTGCCTCAGCCTCCCAAAGTGCTGGGATTACAGGAGTGAGCCACCGCACCTGACCAAGGTGTTTTCAAAAAGGTATAGATAGAATACTCCTAAAAGAGTAAAAGGAGGAATAATAGTTAAAAGCTAACATTGGCTCTTACAGATCAGAACACAGTAGCCACATGTTATGACAGTGCATACACACACACACACACACACACACACACAATCGTGAAAAAAGAAAAAGATTAGCACTGTAATATATACCTGCCCCTCTGGACGTTTTGGTTTGCTGGTGTCTCATATCCCTTCCCAGGAGTATGTAAGTTTCTAACATAACTGCACACATTGTCAGAAAAATTAAGCAGGTCAAGCCTGTTAAAAAAACATTTGCTCCAGAACATTAAATCTGAGTTGTGTTTTATGGAAATGGGGAGGAGATATTCCACAAGAAGGAAAAGCAAAAAAATTATAAAGAGTTTTATTCCATTTTTTGACATATTCTAAGGTTTTGCTTTCATTGAGATGCATTAAATGGGCAAACTTTTCCTCAGCTATTAGATCACCTCTTTAACCAAAATTGGGTCTGGGTTGGGTAGTCAAGTAATTACTGGTTGCCATTTTTATTCCTTCCTCCCATCTTTTTCTCCTTTCCCTTCTGATTCATCGTGCTCAGATAATGGTGCCCCTTTCTCTTTCTCTCTCTCTCTCTCTGTCTCTCTCTCTCTCTCTCTTTCTTCCCCCCACTTCTCTCACCCCCTTGATCACAGCAGCAATGCCCAAAGCAGTTCTCAAATATGTGTGTAAATCAATTCAAATCTGATTCCCAAGAAATATTAACAAGAATGCTGCACTTGACCCATTCTACCCAGGGTTTTGACCAGCTTTTATGTTTCATTTGTAATCCATATTAACATATACCTTCCATCTGGACAAAAATAAATTTGCCTTTTTGTTTTGTTTTGTTTTTTGAGTTGGAGTCTCACTCTGTCGCCCAGACTGGAGTGC
>NW_007259586.1:1005936-1008057 GCF_000164805.1 Carlito syrichta | reverse complement strand
CAGGCGGGTCTCGAACCCGCGGGCTCAGGCAATCCACTCACCTCAGCCTCACAAAGGCGCAGGATTACAGGCTGAGCCACCAAGCCCGGCTGCCTTTTTGTTTTTTGATAAAAATAATAATGATAAGCAGAGAGAATGGAATTTAAAGGGCCCCAAATTTATGCAGTCCTCTATGTCAATGGTGAAGCTTTTCAAGACCATAGAACACAAAACAATAACATAATTTAGTTCAGGATACCCACGACAATTGCCTGAAATGAAATTGTCAGGTCCTCCCTACCTCATGGCACACCCCCAATAAAATAGCACATGCAGCAAAAATAAAAATAAATTGAACTAATTGAACTTCTTGAGATGCTGGCCTAAAATTATCTTTTAGATTTGTCCCATTATTAGTACTGTAAAGTGGATATGTATGCAAGATAATTTTCACATGCTTATAGGTGTACACATGAGATACTCCTAGAATCCCAGAGTTCTGGAAGGTAGGATTTGAGAATCTGCAAGGTAACTGTGTACTCACAAATCTAAGGCATCCCCTGTGGTCTGGCTACCACGCAGCTGGAGAAAAGGATTCTGAAGCCGAGGAACATTTAGGGGGACAGGGCACCTGAGCCTTGGCAGTTCCTCTGTCTACAGCAAAGTATGAAGTCATGTCTGCTCCCTGTACCATGTATGGAAGTTTGCCCACATACAAGCAACCTGCTTGTGATTGCAGTGAGAGTGTGGGCTTGGAGAGCTGTGATCTCCTGCTCACAGAATAATTCATCTGCAGCCACAACCTGAAATCAGGGAGACCTCAACAGCAATGGTACGTTTCTAGGGGGAATCTGTGTCCCTGCTTATACAAGAGCTCTGTGCTGGTCCATTCAGCACAGAGCAACAGTTGTTTTGGGTACTTTAGGTCCTTATTTTCCTCACACTAACTTTTTTTTTTGAGTCGGAGTCTCACTCTGTTGCCCAGGCTAGAGTACAGTGGCATGCTCACGGTCACCGCAGCCTCGACCTGCTGGGCTCAGATGATCCTTCTGCCTCAGCCTTCCAAGTAGCTGGAACTATAGACAGGCGCCACCATACCTGGATAATTTTTTTGATTTATTGTAGAGATGAGGTCTCACCAAGTTGACTGGGCTGGTCTTGAACCCATGGGCTCAGGCAGTCCCCTCACCTCAGCCTCCCAAAGTGCTGGGATTATAGGCATGAACCACCATGCCCAGCCCCCACACTGCCATTTTCAGAATTTTATTTTATTTTATTTTATTTTTAAACATATTTTTATTATAAAATTGTGAGGTACAGTTAAGGGTTAGGTATACAAATGTGCATCATTCAGGCACCCTTGTTAATAAGGGGTGTCTCCCCGTCCCCAGACAGATATTGACTACCATTAGTCCCACCTCCCTTCCCCTCCCTGCCCCCCATAGTTCCCCGCCACTGTCAGTCCTTTTCTTATAGTATTATGATAGATGTTCAAGGTCCACTTATGAGTGAGAACATGTGATACTCAGATCCTTGTTTCTGTGAGAGATCACTCAGTATTATCGACTCCAGTTCCATCCAGGTTGCTGAGACATTTTCATAATTTTAAATAGTTACTTTTAAATAGATAATTTTAAATAGATCCTTGAGTGGGTCATCCAGGAATTTCAGATTTTCCAGTTCATTTGAATTTATCAGATACCAAACACCAGAGCCTGCAAGGAATCAAATCCCCAGTGAGAATCACTGCAAGTCTCTCGACTACAGAAGCCCTCCAGTTAATCATCCTAAATCCACTGCTGGAGAGAGGAACCCCAAATCTAAATAGCCTGAAGGCACCAAGAACTGGGGAGAGAAGCAAACGACAAAATACAAGAAAGCAGGTTAACCACGGGGATTTTCTTTTTTTTACACAACTTCATGGGGACTGAATTATGGCAATTTTGTTACAGTTCTAGGCAGTTTTAAAGAATACTGATGGCGGGCATGGTGGCTCAAGCCTGTAACTTGGCTAATCTTTTTATAGAGAGAGAGAGAGAGAGACAAGGTCTCACCAAGTTACCCAGGCTGGTCTTGGACTCCTGGCCTCAGGCAACCCTCTCACCTTGGTCTCCCAAAGTGCTGGGATTACAGGCTTGAGCC
>NW_007259586.1:999425-1005916 GCF_000164805.1 Carlito syrichta | reverse complement strand
GATTTTACACTTTTTTTTTTTTGGTGTTGTTTTTTGTTTTGGGGGGGGTTTGAGTCGGAGTCTCATTCTATCATGCAGTGGCATGCTCACAGACCCCGCAGCCTCAACCTGCTGGGCTTAGGCGATCCTTCGGCCTCGGCCTTCCAAGTAGCTGGAACTATAGGCGTGCACCACCATGCCCAGCTAATTTTTTGACTTATTGTAGAGATGAGGTCTCACCAAGTTGCCCACGCTTGTCTCGAAGCCCTGGGTTCAGGCAATCCTCTCATGTTGGCCTTCCAAAGTGCTGGGATCACAGGTGTGAGCCACCGTGGCCGGCAAGATTTTACACTATGTTTAATGTACACCATGCACCAAGGCAGCATTCAAAAGACCTGGGTTCCAACCAGGAGTTGTCCATGAAACCTTGGGGCAGTCATTTCCTTTTTTTAAGCCTTCCTTTTTCCAAATGGAAAACAAAGATAATGGTACCTTACAACCTTGGTGTTAAGAGAGTTAAGGAAAGATCCTTTTTCATGAAGGACAAAAGGAACATCATAAACTATTGTATAATATAGATGGTAAATCTTAGTAGGTTCTAGCAGGAAAGTTTATTTTCCAGGAATGTGTCAAAGGGTTAATAATTACCTATAAAATCCCTGAAGACTTGCAGAGTGATGACAGCCCTGCTTTGAGCCTGTTTTGTGTCTCTCTTCCAAGGAAAATAAAACTGTGTACTCATTAACTCCTTTCTCGCAATAATCTTGTCAAGGAGATGGATTGATAGGGAAGGTAAGAGAGGAGGTTGATGAGTCTGGGGATAGAATAGAAGAGAACATTCTGAGATCTCATGGGCTTCCAGGCCAACATTTTCCTTTGGTGGAGGTGGGGAGAGGTGTGTTTTATTGTGCAATCTCTGGCTATCAGAGTACTGGTTAATGCCCAAACAGTGCCAACCTGCAGCTACTGCATCTTTGTCGTAAGAATGGCTGATCCCTGCAACTCAGCTGTGACCCTTCAAAGGTTCCTGCCCTCCTCTACAGGAGCAGCATTGACCCAGAGCCAAAAACCTTTAGTCTGCTTTCTAACCCAAACTAGAACCCAGACATTTGTCCTTGCCTTGTGAATTTGTGATTTTAACTGGTTAATTGAAATGATTAAAAAAATTGGGCAACCCCTTGGGTCCCCTCCCACTGTGGGAGCTTTTCTGTCCTCTCAAATCCTGCTTTCAAAAAAAAAAAAAGTTATGAAAGTTCTGAGTATTTCAAAATTCTGAGATTCTGGAGTGATGACCAGTGTGAGAAGGCACTTCCCCTTACTTCTGATGATAGTGATGAAGGGATGGACTAATTACAGCATCACTGGAGACTGTGCCTCTAAACCCCAATCTGCTGCCTTTCCACATGTCACTTGGAAAAGGACATGGGAGGGTGGTGTGGAGGAAATTTAAGTTTATGCCTACTGTCAGCTACTCAGAAGTAGCACTTTGATGTATATAAAGAACAGCACATTTATCAGAACTTGTAATAATAATCTTCATGAAGTCATATACCTTATATTTTTCAAAGCAATGTCACATTATAACAACAGCTATCATTTACTGAGCACTTATGTGTCTGTCACTTTGCTGAGTGCTTCATATACTTTTGTCATTGAGGTAGGAGCTAAGAATAATGTTCAAGGCCACACAAGCTAATAAATGACAGGGCCAAGATTCCAAGCCAGCTCTGTGGACATCAAAGATCCATTATGACAGTTGAGTCTCATGTACTCTGAATATGACTGTTGTTATTGTTTCCAATTCATTGATCAGAAAGCTGAGGTTCAGTGATTGTCACAAGGTCACACAGAGTCAGTAATAAATAGAATCTTAAATCAAAGTTCCAAGTAAATAAAAATAAATAAGTAAAATAAAATAAAAATTAGTAGGGCTGCCTGAGCCCGCGGGTTCGAGACCCGCCTGGACAACTTGGCGAGACCTCATCTCTACAGTAAATCAAAAAAATCAGCCGGGTGTGGTAGTGCACGCCTATAGTTCCAGTTATTTGGAAGGCAGAGGCGGAAGAATCGCCAGAGCCCAGCAGGTTGAGGCTGCGGTAGCCGGGGGCGTACCACTGTACTCCAGTCTGGGTGACAGAGTGAGACTCCAACTCAAAAAAAAAAAATTAGTAGGGCTGTGGTGACGTGCACCCATAGTCCCAGCTACTTAGGAAGCTGAGGTGGAAAGATCCCTTGAGCCCAGGAGTTTGAGGCTGCAGTGAGTGAGCCATGATCAAGCTACTGCACTCCAACCTGGGTGACAGTGTAAGACCCTGTCTCAAAGGGGAAAAAATGCATAGTTCCATCACAACCACCACTGATACACACATTTTATATTCAGTATATGTCTTATGAGATGTATCATGATGTCTCTTTCTCAGGAATATAGTGAGAATGGACATAATTTCTTTTCTTTTCCATATTTACCAATAGCTTTTCAGAATTTTTTTATGATTAATAAGCTCAGATTTTTTAAAGATAAATATATTGACCATCCCCCATACACAGCAGCACTTATATAATAATGATTAATAATTACTGAACACTTATTTTGCAGTAGACATTATTTCACATTATGCCTTTTTTAAAAAAATCAGAGTCTCACTCTGTCACCCAGGCTGAAGTCCAGTGGCACGCTCACAGCCACTGTAGCCTCGACTTGCTGAGCAGGTGATCCTTCCACCTCATCCTTCCAAGTAGCTGGAACCACAGGTGCACACAACCACACCCAGCTAATTTTTTGGTTTATTGTAGAGACAAGGTGTGGCCATGTTGCTCAGGCTGGTCTCGAACCCCTAAGTTCAGGCAATCCTCCCATCTCTGCCTCCCAAAGTGCTGGGATTACAGGCATGAGCCACCACACCCAGCCTATGCCTTAATTTCGTTGGTGCCACATAGGAATTCTATGAGGTAGTTATCATAGCGTTCACCATTTTATGGATAAAGTTACTGATATAGGCAGGGCACAGTGGCTCAGCCTGTAATCAGCACTTTGGGAGGCCAGCACTTTGCCTGACCTGTGGGTTTGAGACCCGCGTGGGCAACTTGGGGAGACCTCGCCTCTACAATAAATAAAAAATTAGCTGGTGTGGTAGCATGCACCCATAGTTCTGGCTACTTGGAAGGCTGAGGCAGAAGGATCACCTGAGCCCAGCAGGTCAATGCTGGGGTGGCCGTGAGCATGCCACTGCACTCCAGCCTGGGTGATGGAGTGAGACTTCAACTCAAAAAAAAGTTACTGATATGATCAACCAGCTTTCCCATATTACATCCCAGATAGGTGTTGAGCAGGAATCCAAAGGTTGTGCTCATAGCTAACCCACCACTATCATACACTCTCTAGTATAATTCTTTTTTTGGGAGGTGGGGTCAGGGTCTCACTCTGTTACCCAGGATAAAATGCAGTGCTGCCATGGCCAGCTAATTTTTAATTTTTTTTGTAGAGATGAGGGTTTGCTAAGTTTCCTAGGCAGGTATTAAACTCCTGCACTCAAACAATCCTCCTGCCTTGACCTCCGAAAATGCTGGGATTACAGACATGAGGGATATTTTTCATGTTTATCTCTCCTTCCATACTGAAGCTCATTAAGTTCAGAGATGAGTCTTCATCCTATCTTGGTATTTCCATTGTCTAGCACAGTTTCAGGTAGACACAGAGGCGATATTTGCCAAGTGCACCCTGCCCATTCTCCAAGGAGGGAGATTTGTCAAGCCAGCTCCTTTCTCCGTTTCATTTTATTCAACTTGCTATTCAAATCTGGGTACCAATAGTAGCAACATCACCTGGAGCTTTTCAGGAATGGGAATTTCAGACCTCCCTCCAGACCCACTGGATCAGGATCTGTCTTTCAACAAGTCCCCAGGTGATTCGTTTGTACATTTGAAGATTAAGAAGCACCCAGTCACCATATGTTCACCACCTACACACCTCATGAAATCAACCCCGCATCACAACCATGTGATAGGTATGATAGAAATGCATAAATACACTTTATATATTTTTATGTATGTGTATATGTTTATATTTTCCATATTTTCACAAGACCTTAATAATTTCAAAAATAACAGCAAGCATGTGGTTGGCATTATTGCCCCTAAACTGAAGAGCATTCAAAACATCTGCTGCCCATGAGATTTTGGTAAAAATCCTCCCGTGCTATTCAACTCTCTTTTTCTTTGCAATGCATTCAGACTAATAAAAAGCATTTGTGAATTTTATGGCCTATTATATTTGTTTCTAAGAGGACAGTTGGGTTTATGATACGTTTCAAATTTATTACAAACATACAGACAGATACATATTATATGCTTTTCGTTGTCATTCTTATCCATGAGCTACATTCTTTAGATAATCATTTAAATATCCTTATTTCCCTGGGAGAGTTCTGACACTCTTCTTGGATTTAGATGCTATAAATCAAATAAAAATCTTTATCTTGTCACCAGACCTCCATGCCCACCTGCTCCCTCCCCCAGAATACTGTCTTATTTGAAGTGCATTGACAGGGTAAGATTTGGAGAAGGCAGGTGTGTAGAATAATAGTCTGCAAGGACAGCTGCCAGCAATTACTCCCATCAAGGGGCAGAGTCTATTTTCCCTCCCTTCTTGAATCTTGATTGGCCTCGTGGCTTGCTCTGACCTATAGAATATGGTGGAAGTGACAACGGACCAGTTAGAAGCATAGCAGCTTTGACTTTCACCCACTTCCTACTCTGAGCTGTCATGTAAAGAAGTCCAGGCTGCCAGGCTCAGTGGCTCAGCCTGTAATCCCGCGCCTTTGGGAGGCTGAGGTGAGCAGATTGCCTGAGCCCGCGGGTTTGAGACCCGCCTGGGCAGCGAGACCTCATCTCTACAATAAATCAAAAAATCAGCCGGGCATGGTAGCACGCGCCTGTAATTCCGGCTACTCGGAAGGCTGAGGTGGAAGGATCGCCGGAGCCCAGCAGGTCGAGGCTGCGGTGGCCGGGAGTGGCCACTGCACGCCAGTCTGGGCGACAGAGTGAGGCCCCAACTCAAAAAAAAAAAAAAAAAAAGTCCAGGCTATTCTCCTGGAAATAGAGGCCCTGGAGGAGAAGAGATTACGCAGAAAGAGAAGCCAAGTGGAAGAAGAGTGGGTGGCCCAGCCAACAGCCAGCACTGTAACCCCAGACGTGACAGTGAAGTCATTTTCAACCTTTTAGTACAGACCAGCTAAATGCATCTGGACAAATGAGCCTGGCCAGTACCACATGAGCAGGGAGAAGTCATCCTCATGAGTCTTGCCCAATTTCCTGACCCACAAAATCATGACCAATTAAAACAGATCTTGTTTTAAGCCACTACATTTTGGGGTGATTTGTTGTGCAACCATAGATAACTGAGATAACAAGTGTGGCTAAGTGGGCATGCAATAAAATGTGAATGGATTGGGGGGGAAAGGAATAAAGTCTAATCAAATAAACCTATCATTAGAAGTGTCAAAAGAATTAGTGTTATCAGTTGACCTTCCTGACATATTTGTCAGGGTCCTTGACTGATGCAACACACCAAATGACTGATGCTGGTGAACAAAAATTTTTAGTTAGTAAATATTCTGGTTCTTCAGCAGACCACAAAATGGGCTCCCTTCCTCTTCTCTTAGAAATAGGTATGAGAGAAATGCAGAGTATCTACATATTTATAAAAGGTACGTTCTCCCATGTAACTCCATGGCAGCAAGATAAAAATAACTGATTGAGAGGTTGAAATAATTGACGTACTCTTATACTCTTCCTGAAAATATCAGATAAGGCTTAAAGTGTTTACCCTATTTTCATAAGGAACAAATTGGTGAATATTAAAACAAATGGAATTCGAACCATAGAATTAACATTGAGATATGGAGCTTAGGGGAAGGGTGCTGGGTTGGAGGTGAAAGTGGTGGGGGTTCTTGGGGACAGACTAAGACATAGCGCCTGGGGACTTGAATGCTTTAAATGCATTAACTCATTAATCCTCCCCACAGCCCTATGAGGCGGGAGCTATTGCTATCTTCATTTTGTAAAATTAGAACACTAGCTGGGCTTAGTGGCTCATGCCTGTAATCCCAACACTTTGGGAGCAGAGGCAAGAGGACTGCCTGAGTTCAGGGGTTCAAGATTAGCCTGAGCAACCTGGCGAGACTTCATCTCTACAATAAATCAAAAAATTAGTCGGGCATGGTGGTGAGTGCCTGTGGTTCCAGCTACTCAGGAGGATGAGAAGGAAGGATCGCCTGAGCACTGCAGGTAGAGGCTGCGGTAGTGAGCATGCCACTGCACACTAGCCTCAAAACAAACAAACAAACAAACAAAAATAGAATGCTGAGGTGCAAAAAAATAAGTAATCTGCCTAAGGTTGCACAGCCAGAAAATAACTCTAGAACCCACACTCTAAAACAGCACTCTCATATACCTTACTATATTAGATCCCCAGCTCCTCCACTGTTTTTTTTTTTTTTTTTTTTTTGAGTCAG
>NW_007259586.1:997124-998934 GCF_000164805.1 Carlito syrichta | reverse complement strand
AAAAAAAAAAAAAAAAAAAAAAAAAATAGCCAGACATGGTGGTGTGTGCCTGTAGTTCCAGCTGCTTAGAAGGCTGAGATGGAAGGGTCACCTGAGCCCAGCAGATCAAGGCTGTGGGGGCTGTGAGCGTGCCACTGCACTCCAGCCTGGTCTACAGAGTGAGACTCTGACTCAAAAAAAAAAAAAAAAAAAGAAGCCTCGCACTTGATTTTTCTTTTTTTTTTAGTTGGAAGTGAAGTCAAGAGAGTTTGTTTTGTTTTGAGATGAGTGAAATAACGTGTCATTTTCAATGACAGAAATCATTTTGTGGAGAACAGGAAAAATCAGTAATGTTCTAAGGGAAAGGGAGAAATGTGAGAACAATATTATTGAATAGGCAAGAGTGGACAAGTGGAGAAGATGGTTTCAACTAGAACCACAGACCTTTCAACAAGTTGGAAGGCATATTACAGGCATACCTTGGAGATATTGCAGGTTTGGTTCCAGACCAATGCAATCAAACAAATATTGCAATAATACGTGTCACAAGTGTGTTGGTTTCCCAGTGCATGTAAAATTTATGTTTATGCTACATTGCAATCTATTGTGTACATTAGCATTATGTCTAAAAAAAGTACATACTTTAATTTTTTAAAAAACTGTATTGCTTAAAAATGCTAACAATCCTCTGAGTTTTCAGCAAATTGTAATCTTTTTGCTGGGTGGAGGGTCTCACCTCAATGTTGATGGCTGCTGACTAATCCAGGTGGTGGTTGCTGAAGACTGGAGTGGCTGTGACAGTTTCTTAAAATAAGATAACAATAGCTGGGCACAGTGGCTCACGCCTATAATCCTAGCACTTTGGGAGGCAGAGGCGAGAGGATTGCCTGAACTCAGGTGTTCGAGACCAGCCTGAGCAACATGGCGAGACCTCGTCTCTACAATAAATCAAAAAATAAAAATAAAAAGCCAGGCATGGTGGTGAATGCCTGTGGTTCCAGCTAATTGGAAGGCTGAGGCAGAAGGATCGCCTGAGACCAGTAAGGAGGCTGCGGTAGCCATGAGTGTGCCACTGCCCTCCAGCCTGGGTGACAGAGTGAGACTCCAACTCAAAAAAAAAAAGACAACAATAAAGTTTGATGCATCAGTGAACTCTTCCTTTCACTAAAGATTTATCTATAGCACGGCATACTGTTTAAGAGCATTTTACCCACAGTAAAACTTCTTTCAAAATGGAAGTCAAATTTGTCCAATCTGCCACTGTTTTATCAATTATGTTTACATAATATCCCAAATCCTTTGTTGAGATTTCTGCAATATTTACAGCATTTCACCAGGAGTAGATTCCATCTCAAGAAATCATTTTCTTTTTATTATTAATATGATTTTATTTATTTATTTAGTTTTGGTTTTTTTGAGTCAGGATCTCACTCTGTCATCTATGCTGGAGTACAGTGGCATGATGATGGCTCACCACAGTCTTGACTTCCTGGGCCCAGGTGATCCTTCCATTTCTGCCTCCTGAGTACCTGGGACCATAGGTGTGAGCCACCATGCCGTACTAATTGTTTTATTTTTTGTAGAGATGAGGTCTCACTACATTGCCTAAGTTGGTCTCAAACTTCTGGGCTCAAGCAATCCTTCTGCCTCAGCCTCCCAAAGCACTGGGATTACAAGGTATGAACCACCTCTTCTGGCTGAAACATTTTCTTTGCTCATCCATAAGAAGTAACTCCTCGGCGGCTCGGTGGCTCAGCCTGTAATCCCGCGCCTTTGGGAGGCTGAGGTGAGTGGATTGCCTGAGCCCGGGGGTTAGAGACCCGCTTGGGCA
>NW_007259586.1:996639-996845 GCF_000164805.1 Carlito syrichta | reverse complement strand
GTGACGGGGAGCGGCCACTGCACTCCAGTCTGGGCGACAGAGTGAGACTCCAACTCAAAAAAAAAAAGCAACTCCTCATCTGTTCAGGTTTGATGATGAGATTACGACGATTCAGTCACACCTTCAGGCTCCACTTTTATTTTATTTTTTTATTTTTTTTTATTTTTTTGAGTTGGAGTCTCACTCTGTCGCCCAGACTGGAGTGC
>NW_007259586.1:984613-996459 GCF_000164805.1 Carlito syrichta | reverse complement strand
GGCTCAGGCAATTCACTCACCTCAGCCTCCCAAGGCGCGGAATTACAGGCTGAGCCACCGATCCCTGCTGGTTCCACTTTTAATTCACTTGTTTTCCACCACATCTGTAAGTTACTTTCTCCACTGAAGTCTAGAATTTGTCAAAGTCATCCATGAGATTGGAATCAGCTTCTTCCAAACTCCTGTTCATGTTGATATTTTGACCTCCTCCCATGAATCATGAATGTTCTTAATGACATCTAGAATGCTGAATTCTGTCCAGAGGTTTTCAATATACTTTGCACAGATCCATCAGATGAATAATTATCTATGACAGCAGTAGCCTTATGAAATGTATTCTTTTCTTTTCTTTTCTTTTCTTTTTTTTTTGAGTCAGAGTCTCACTCTGTCACCCAGGCTGAAGTGCAGTGGCACTCTCACGGCCAGTGCAGCCTCAACCTGCTGGGCTCAGGTAATCCTTCCGCCCCAGTCTTCCAAGTAGCTGGAACCACATGCATGCACCACCAAGCTCGGCTAATTTTTAAAATTTATTTATTGTAGAGATGAGGTCTCACCAAGTTGCCTGGGCTGGTCTTAAATCCCTGGACTCAGGTAATCCACCAACACTCTCACCTCTGCCTCCTAAACTGCTGGGATTATAGGCGTGAGCCACTGCATCTGGCTGAAATGTATTTCTTCCCTCCTTCCTTCTTTCCTTCCTTCCTTCCTTCCTTCCTTCCTTCCTTCCTTCCTTCCTTCCTTCCTTCCTTCCTTCCTTCCTTCCTTCCTTCTTGTCGGAGTCTCACTCTGTTGCCCAGGCTGGAGTGCTGTGGCATGCTCATAGTCACCGTAGCCTCGACCTACTGGGCTCAGGTGATTCTCCTGCCTCAGCCCTCCAAGTAGCATGTGCCACCATGCCCAGCTAATTTTTTAATTTATTGTAGAGATGAGGTCTCGCCAAGTTCCTCAGGCTGGTCTTGAACCTCTGAGATCAGGCAATCCTCTAGCCTCTGCCTTCCAAAATGCTGGGATTACAGGCTTGAGCCACTGTGCCTGACAGAAATGTATTTCTTAAATAATAAGACTTCAAAGTCAAAATTAGTGCTTAATCCTTGGGCTGCAGAATGGATGCTGTGTTGGCAAGTATAAAACATTCATCTCCTTGCACATCTTTATCAGAGCTCTTAGGTGACCAGGTGCATTCTCAATGAGCAGTAATATTTTAAAATATATTTTTCTAGACAGTAGGTCTCAACAGTGGGCTTAAAATATTCATCTGTAAGCAGATATGCTGTCATCCAGTCTTTGTTGTTCCATTTCTAAAGCATAGACAGACTAGGTTTTAGCATAATTTTTAAGGGTCCTAGGATTTTCAGAATGATCAGTGAGTATTGGCTTCAACTTAAAGTCACCAGCTGTATCTAACAAGAGAGCCAGCTTGTCCTTTGAAGTTTGAAGCCTGGCATTGACTTCTCCTTTCAAGCTAGGAAAGTCCTAGATAACATCTTCTTCCAATACAAGACTGTTTCACCTAAATTGAACATCTGAGCTGGGCACAGTGGCTCATGCCTATAATCCTAGCACTTTGGGAGGCTGAGGTAAGAGGATTGCTTGAGCCTAGGGTTTGAAACCAGCCTGGGCAACTTGGTGAGAACTCATCTCTACAATAAATCAAAAAATAATTAGCCAGGCATGGTGGTGTGTACCTGTAGTTCCAACTACTTGGGAGTCTGAGGTAGAAGGATCGCCTAAGCTCAGCAAGTCAAGGCTGCGGTGGCTGTGAGCGTGCCACTGTACTCCAGCCTGGGCAACAGAGTAAGACTCCAACTCAAAAAAAAAAATAGAAAATCTGTTGTTTAGTGCAGCTGCCTTCATCAATGTTCTTACCTAGATCTCCTGAAAAACTGGCTGCAACTTCTGCATCAGCATTTACTGCTTTGCCTTGTACTTTTATGTCATGGAGACAGCTTCTTTCCTGAAACTTCACAAACCAACCTCTGCTAGCTTCCAACTTCTCTTTGGCAGCTTCCTCACCTCTCTCAACCTTCATAGACTGAAGAGAGTTAGGGCCTTGTTTTAGATTAGGCTTTAGCTTAAGGGAATGTTGTGACCGCTTTGATCTTCTATTCAGACCACTCAGACTTTCTCTCTATCAGAAATAAGACTATTTTGCTTTCTTATCATTCCTGTTTTCACTGAGGTAGCACTTTCAATTACCTTCAAGAATTTTTTCTTTGCATTCACAGTTTGGCTAACTGGTGCAAGAGGCCCAGAATTCAGCCCTATCTTGTCTTTCTACATGCCTTCCATACTAAATGACTTCTAGCTTTTGATTTAAAATGAGAGACATGGACTTTTACTTTCACTTAAACACTTAGAGCCATCGTGGGGTCATTCACTGTGCTAATTTCAATATTGTTGTGTCTCAGGTCATAGGGAGGTCTGAGTAGGCCTGAGAGGGAGAGAGGAGCATGGCCAGTTCTTGGAGCAGAACACACACACTTATCAATTACGTTTGCCATCTTTTACAGGTGCAATCTGTGGCGTTCCAAAACAATTACAATAGTAACATCAAAGGTCACAGATCACCATTATAGCCATAACAATAATGAAACCGGTTGCAGTATTGTGAGAGTTACCAAAATGTGACACAGACACAAAGTGAGCGCGTGCTGTCAGAAAAATGGTGCCAACAGACTTACTCGACACAGGGTTGCCACAAACCTTCAATTTGTAAAAACAAAAACAAAAAAACACAATACCTGCACAGCGTAATAAAACGAGGTATGCCTGTATATGGCACAGAGCAGGAAGTTATGGTGGTAGGAATATGTGGCTGCTCTCTTCTGACTGCTCCTATTTCTTAGTGAAACAGAAGGCAAAATCATTGGCTGAGAGAATAAGGTTGGAGGTGAGGGAGGTTTGAGGAACCATAAGATGGTAAAATAAGAGATGCAGTTGATTGTGGAGGGGTTGCTCTAACTAGTAAAGACAAGGTAAGATATAACTGTGGGAGGAAGCAGCTGAGAGAGTAGAAGAGTGAGGCCTAGCACTTGAAAATCTGTTGCCGGGCTCGGTGGCTCAGCCCGTAATCCCGCGCCTTTGGGAGGCTGAGGTGAGTGGATTGCCTGAGCCCGTGAGCTCGAGATCCACCTGGGCAACTTGGCGAGACCTCATCTCTACAATAAATTAAAAAATCAGCCGGGCATGGTAGCACAGGCCTGTAATTTCGGCTACTCGGAAGGCTGAGGTGGAAAGATTGCCGGAGCCCAGCAGGCGAGGCTGCGGTGTCTGGGAGCGGCCACTGCACTCCAGTCTGGGTGACAGAGTGAGACTCCAACTCAAAAAAAAAAAAAAAAGAAAAGAAAATCTGTCAAAAGATAATTAAAAGCAAAATCATTGGAATGATCTAACTCAAGATCTAAGAAGACAGGACAGTGAAAAGATGTTGTACATGGTTACAAAAATTAACCAAAAAATAGCCAGGCACGGTGACTCACACCTATAATCCCGGTACTTTGGGAGGTGGAAGCAAGAGGATTACTTGAGCCCAGGGGTTTAAGACCAGCCTCGGCAACTGAGTAAGACCTTGTCTCTACAATAAATCAAAAAAATTAGCCAGGCCTGGTGGCACATGCCTGGGGTTCCGACTACTTGGAAGGCTGAGGCAGAAGGATCACCTGAGCCCAGCAGGTTGAGGCTACAGTGGCCAAGAGAGTGCCACGGCACTCCAGTCTGGGCAACCAAGTGAGACTCTACCAAAAAAAAGAAAGGAAGGAAGGGAGGGAGGAAGGGAGAAAATGACCAAGAATTATGATGGGAAGATTATTGTGAGAGTGACAATGGGTTGAAAGTTGAACTCTTCAGGGATCAGTGACTGCACAAAGGCAGCAGAGGAATGGGGGGGGGGGCATGTGGATGGGAGAATCTTGAAATCATAGAATCCAGGGCTGTAGTAATCTGGGAAGGAAGGAGAGGTAATTATCTGAGAGTGGCAATGAAGATCAAGAAAAACATCTACTCTACCTCCTAGCCCAGTAAGCTAAGAGGCGTGAGAGATGCCATTGCCTTACTAGACTCTGGTGTGGCCATGTGCTCTTTGAGCTATGCCCGTCACCATGTTTCCTAACTTTGGCCCCCTCCCCTCCTTGGATAGCTACATATGACAGTCCAGTTGCAAGAATAGTAACTGCAAAGATTTTACTATAATAAAATAGTTGAGAGGATACCCCAGTCTAAGAGGGTATCTCCACTCTTTTTTTTTAGTCTAAGTCTTACTCTGTTGCCCAGGCTGGAATGCAGTGGCATACACAGAGCCACCGCAGCTTCACCTGCTGGGCTCAGGTTATCCTTCTGCCTCAGCCTCAAAAGTAGCTGGAAATACAGGTGCACACCATCACGGCAGGTTAATTTTTTGACTTATTGTAGAGATGAAGTCTTGCCAATTTGCCCAGGCTGGTCTCAAACCTCTGAACTCAGGCAATCCTCTTGCCTTGGCCTCCCAAAGTGCTGGAATTACAGGCATGAGCCACCACGCCTGGCCACTATTTCTAGAAAAACAATAACTGCTTTTATTGAGCACCTAGTTTTGAGACATATAAATATTATCTCACAGCTGGTCTCGGTGGCTCAGCCTGTAATCCTGCGCCTTTGGGAGGCTGAGGTGAGTGGATTGCCTGAGCCTGCGGGTTCGAGACCCTGGGCAACTTGGCAAGACCTCATCTCTACAATAAATCAAAAAAATTAGGTAGCGCACTCCTGTAATTCTGGCTACTCGGAAGGCTGAGGCGGAAGGATCACCGGAGCCCAGCAGGTCGAGGCTGTGGTGGCCGGGAGCAGCCACTGCACTCCAGTCTGGGCAACAGAGTAAGACTCCAACTCAAAAATAAATAAATAAATGTTATCTCACATAATCCTCCTACTGATCCATAAGGTGCATATTTTCCTCATTTTACTCTGAGGTTCTGAAACACTGAGCAATTTGCCTAACATATCTAGCTAATAAATATCCAAACCAAGGTGTACCTGACTCGCAAGTCTGTATTCCTTCTATTCCCTTCTCCTTTCAAATTGGTTACAAGGTTCTTTAATGACGACCCAGTAAAACACATATTTAAAAAATTTTCTTCTGGAAACCTAATTAGAGATAATTACATACCTTAAAAGACACTAAAAACATGGTAGGCATGCCAACAAAGAAGACTTATTATTATATCAATGTCTTTATGGATTTGGATTCTGTTCAGAAAAGCTCAGGCTCTCAAGGTAATTGCTGGCAGCATGCAAAATCCATCAACCCATAATTAACATATGACAATTATTCTAATTGCCTCAAACAACATTTCGCTGTTTTTAATTGTAGAGCAATTTGCCACTAGCATTGTTAATTGGCAATTCATATTTTAAACACATAAAGGACAATGAGTCCTTATTTCCTCTGAGGCAACTGCAGGTCTTAATTGAGTTTTTCAAACACGTTTTCTTCTTTTCTCTGACCCCAGAACCTCCTTCAGATGGTTCTGATTGCAGTTCCTTCTGGCCAAAGTGTGTTTTCTCTGGGTAACTTAATCTTACTTTAGTACTTTAAGACATTTTCCTAACAATTCACTTTGACCAGATCCTTGTTTCTCTCTAGACACCCCGAGCAGGGCTCCTGTTGACTTCAAAGGGAAAATAGTTGAGTGCAGGGAAAACTAGGAATCTGGTTCCTGGTTCAAAAAACCTCCACACACTATAAAACCTCACTGGTGTCTTCCTGTGTGTTAAGGGCCAATTAATATATGTGAGTGAAGCCTTTGTACGAAACCACCCTGGTAACTCGTGAACTTGCAGGAAAGCACAGCAGCTAATACAAAACAAAGTTTAGTGGACCCAGTTCCCATACAGACCCCCCCTTTACTCACAGGGAGGGAGTGAGAAGAGTAAGAATTACCTCAAAAGGCAGAAAAGCAATAAAGACAGCCATTGACTCTCACTCCTTCCATTCCTTCAACACATATTGATAGCCCACCGTGGACCAAACACTCAGTGAAGTATCAAATATTAAAAATAGTTAATCGTCCAAGCATCAGTCCTCAGCCCCAACTTTATGGGTCACTTTCCTCTGATATGTTTGGGTGCAAGGTGGTATACCTTTATCCTGCATGAGACAGCCTGATACAGCTCCTCTTTGCTACAGAATCTTCCCTCTGGGCTGCTGACTGGGTTCATCTCTGTCAGGAGATGGTGCTTCTCTGTGTGGACATCAGTGGAGCGGAGGAGGACGGACAAGGTGGCTTTAACTTGTCCTTCATCGCCATCACCAAAACCATGATCGAGACCAGGACCTCTAACTTACAAAGCTATATTGGGCTATGAAAATGTAGTGATGTCCTAGAGGTTACTGATGGAAATTGGAATTCAGAACTTATAAAATGTCACTCGCTGGGCACAGTGGTTCACGCCTGTAATCCCAGCACTTTGGGAGGCTGAGGCGAGAGGACTGCCTGAGCCCAAGGGTTTGAGACCTACCTGAGCAATTTGGTGAGACCTCGTCACTACAATAAATCAAAAAATTAGCCGGGCATGGTGACACACCTGTAGCTACGGCTACCTGGAAGGTTGAGGTGGAAGGATCGCCCATGCCCAGCAGGTCGAGGCTACAGTATCTGTGAGCGTGCCACCGCACTCCAGCCTGGGCAACAGTGATACTCCAACTCAAAAAAAAGATCAAACTCTTTGTAACTTTATATAACAGCTCCCCATAGACAAGGGGGACTCCAAGAAAAGTCAACACCTTGACAGGGATTTCTAGCTGGCATTGTTTCTCAGACTTCCAAGCACTCTCTTCCTAAGACTTTCAAATGCAGTGGGACTCAACTCTGAAGGCATATTACTTGAGAAACTCCACCTGGACCAATTAAATAAGAATCTCTGAATATGGGGCCTAGGCATCAGTATATATAGTTTTTCTTTTCCCAGGTAGCGTGAATGTGCAGTCAGGGTTGAGAACCACTGCCCTAGGAGAGATCCTCTACCAGGCCGTGGGGTGGGTAGGAGTTGGGGGTGGAAGGTGTCATTGCAGGTCCCAAAGCTGAAATCATTCCGTCTAGACCGGAGTTTGCAAATTGGAGGCCCACCCACAGGCTGGATCCGGCCAGCAGATGTGTTTTGTTTGGCCCATATGGAGTTTAAAAAAAATGAATTACTTGCCAACACTGATTAATGAGAATACATTGCACAAAAATCTGGATATCTGGCTTCTTCTGGAAAACAGGAATATCTGGGCCATTCTTGGTCTGCATTTCTGTGTGACTCTTGGAGGAGAGGAGAAACCACTAGCTTTTAGGTACAGTCTGTGCTCTCTGGTTCACCGTAGTCCTCACCACTCTCTATTGTCTCACACTGATCCCGCCTCCCTCATTTTCCTTCCTGACCCCTGTAGCTCTAACTAATGGGGGAGAGAGAAGAGAAGAAGCCTTGTCTCCCTTTGTAATACCTCCCTCATGAAGTACATTACAAGGACTGACACAAGATAAGGGTGGCGATAAACACAAGAGATTCATGGATTCACAGAGAATTAAGGAACAGAACTATCCTAACTACAACATCAACATAGGCCCCTGAGTACATCAGGAAAATACTTAACATTATCATCACAGAGTGGGATTGGTTGGAGGCCCAACCCAACTCCACCCTGACATACACCACTGTTTCTCTGCCCAACCTTAAGTCTGAGCTTGCATTTAAAAAAAAAAAAACACCAAAAATTCCACTCCACATCTCCAGACTATCTACCCATTCAATGGTACACAATTACTGTTTATCAATGCCTTAGGCCAGGTCACATTGCCAGGCCAGATGGCCCCACACCTGTCTTCCTGGGGCAGTATTTCTCAATTGGTAGCTCACCTGGAAGATTCCTTGCCCCACCCCAGATTTACTGAATCTGGATCTTGAAGGGTGGGGCCAGGCATTCACATCTGTGAGCCCAGTGGGTGTTTTGCTCAATAATAACAATGGAGTAGCAGTTAATGACAGAACTTACTATGTATTTTACGTGTATGATTTCATTGAATCTTCACTGAATTCCTCCACTTCAGTAGTGGTTTCCCCACTTAACAAACTAGGAAACGGCAGCACAGAGAAGTTGAGTAACTTGCCCAAGGTCACACAGCAGTAAGTAACAGAGCTGAGATTCTGTGCTAGTTGTAAATCACTGAGCAAGAGACAGATTTGTGAGCCCCTAGGTCAAGTTGTTTAAGGAAGATAGGGAAGAATTTTCTCAATGACAATGATAAAACATAGGCCCTGCTTTCTCTTACTTGAAATTGTTTGGGGTTAGAGACCAGACAAAAGCATATTGCCCAGGAGATATGGTGGCATAGGATGAGATGACAAAAGATATGCTGTGTCCTGTGGGATCTGGTCTCTGCTTGTCTCTCAGATGACCCTCTTCTGTTCTTGATACCAACCTCTCTGCTGTCCTCCTTGTCCTTGTGCTAGGACTTGGCTTGTGTTGTTCCCTCTGTCCGAATGCTCTTCCCTTAAATCAGATGTTAGCACCCCTTCTCCTTTACGTGGTAGGCTTTGGAAGCCCCGAGTTCTTTGCTGTAACTACTCAACTCTGTCATTGTATCAGGAAAGCAGCCACAGGCAGGATGTGAACAAATGGGTGTGGCTGTGTTGCAATAAAACTTATGGACACTGAAATGTGACTTTCATATCATTTTTATATATCATAAAATATTTTCTGCTGTAGATTTTTTTTTCAGCCATGTAAAAATGTAAAGGCATTCTTAGCTTTCAGGCTGCACAGAAACTCTGTGGGACTTGGCAGGAGGCCATCCTTTGCCAGCCTCAACCTGAGATCTCACTGGCAGCTCTTTCTTGTGCCTCCAGCTCTGTCCAGCTCAGCACCTGGCTTCTCAGAGAGGGCTTTCTCACTCTGTTTGCTAAAGTTGTTCCCTCCCTACTCCTGGTCAAATCTCTCCTATCAGTTTAAAAAAATGAATAACAGCTGGGTGAAGTGGTTCACGTCTTTAATCCCAGCACTTTGGGAGGTGGAGGTTAGAGGATTGCCTGAATCCAGGGGTTTGAGACCAGCCTGGGCAACTTGGCAAGACCGCATCTCTACAATAAAAAATAAATAAAATTAGTGGGGCGTGGTGGCACACACCTGTAGTTCCAGATACTTGGGAGGCTGAGGCAGAATGATGCACTGAGCCCGGCCGGTTGAGGCTGTGGTGGCCATGACCATACCACTGCACTCTAGCCATGACCAAAACCATTACAAAACTGTATTAAGCTATGAAAATTTAGTGATGTCCTGGAGGTTACTGATGGAAATTGGAAGTCAGAACTTATAAAATGTCACTAGCTGGCCACAGTGGTTTACACCTGTAAAGTGGGTGACTATCACCCACTTTGGGGGGCTGAGGCGAGAGGATTGACTGAGCCCAAGGGTTTGAGACCTACCTGGGCAATTTGGCGAGACCTCGTCTCTACAATAAATCAAAAAATTAGTGGGGCGTGGTGGCACACACCTGTAGTTACAGCTACCTGGAAAGCTGAGGCAGAAGTGAGACCCCGACTCAAAAACAAAACAAAAAATAAAATAAACAAAAAATGAATAACACCTATTATATCTTAAGATTTTTATATTTAGTCTGGGCATGGTGGCTCACACCTATAATCCTAGCACTTTGGAGACCGAGGCAGGAGGATTGTTTGAGCCCAGCCTGGGCAACATAGTGAAACCCTGTCTCTACAAAAAATTTTTAAAAATTATACAGGCATAGTGGTGCACACCTGTAGTCTCAGCTACTTGGGAGGCTGAGGTGGAAGGATCACCTGAGCCTAGGAAGTTGAGGCTGTGGTAAGTCATGATGGTACCACTACCCTCCAACCTGTGCAACAGAGTGAGACCCAGACTCAAAAAAAGGGAATTTTCATATTCATATTTAGTTTATTTGCATATTGCGGGACTTCCTCTGCTAGAATATACGTTCCATGAGAGCAAGGAGCTTATCTGTATTGTTCTTTGCTATTCCCTCAGTGCCTAACAGGAAATGGCACATGGTAGGGTGAGTACCTGGATAAATCACTAGGCAAAGCTCTCCTGTCTCCTGTGGTACAACTCACATTTCCACACTAGGATCAGGGACTATAAAGATAAAATATCACCCAGTCATTGCCCACAGGAGTTTTAAGTTATAGAAAAACAAAACAAATTGATTTCTCTCATCTAGAATAGTTTCTTGACTACAAGGGACATGAACAGGAGATGAATCAGAATAGCTACAGTCAAATAATGAGTAATGGACTGGGCACAGCGGCTCAAGCCTGTAATCCCAGAACTTTGGGAGGCTGAGGTGACAGGATTGCCTAAGCTCAGGGGTTTGAGACCAGTCTGGGAAACTTGGTGAGACTCATCTCTACAATAAATCAAAAAAATAGTCTGCATGTGGTAGCGCCTGCCTGTAGTTCCAGCTACTTGGAAGGCTGAGGCAGAAGGATCACCTGAGCCCAGCAGGCCGAGGCTGTGGTGGCTGTGAGCGTGCCACTGCACTCCAACCTGAGCGACAGAGTGAGACTCCAATTCAAAAATAAAATAAAATAAAATAATGGATAATGCACATAAATCTCAAAGTTAGCATACTTATTATTCAAAAAGTGAAAATTTTATCTTGAATGAAACTAAGGATTTCTATACTCCCTTATGAAAAGCTTAAACCATCAGTGCTCACTATTTTCTCTCTTGTAATAATTAAGACAGTAAAGCAATTGTGCCTGATCTGGGTGGGAAGAAAGTTGACTTCTTATAAACTGGCACTAGCATGTACAGGAGGGAATACACCTAGGCTTTTAAAATTATTGCTGGTCGTGCTGGCTTATACCTGAAATCCCAGCACTTTGGGAGACTGAGGCAGGAGGCCTGCTTAAGCCCAAAATTTCCAGACCAGCCTGAGCACAGGAGGAGACCTTGTTTCCACAAAAAATAAAAAATAAAAAAATTAGCTGGGCTTGGTGGTATGCACCTGAAGTTCCAGCTACTCTAGAGACTGAGATAGAAGGATCACCTGACTGACCCCAGGAGGTCAAGTAACCGTGATCATACCACTGCACTCCAGCCTGGGCAACTGAGTGAGAACCTGATTTAAAAAAAGTGACTCAAAAATTTTTTTGTTGTTGTTAGCAGGACCCATGGGGCTCCAAGATCATAGGAGAAGCTTCTCCCAAGGCCCTCAGGGTCAGCCAAGTAGCGTGGATGGGGAACCCAATGATGTTCATCTACCTGGTGAAGGTTTTCCCCAAGCCACACTGAGGAGAGCAGCTATCTGCTTCATTCCCACTGAAGACCTGTGGGAGGGGACTTTGTCCCAGTTGCAGATTGAACATTGGATGAGAGCAGATCTCAGAGTTACAGGGGGTGCCACCCTGCATACTCCAAACACACAACCGATTCCCTGAATGTCCACCAGTTTCCAGATGGTGTTAGTCCCATGTAGATTTCACCACACCAAAACTGTCAGGCCGAGGGGGGTTTTATAAAGAGAAAAAGACAGCAATGGTGCCGGCATAAGGCCAGGTAATGGATGCTGTGTCGATTTCCTCAAGGGTCCTGTGGGTATTAGGGCAAAAGCAGCAATGTCTAAATGCAGCATTCCAAAGTTAAGATGTGTTTGTTCCTGACAGAGAACCCTGTTTTCCTCAAGGCATTAACAATGTTTCACTCATTACATAAGTTATGTCATTTAAATGAGTCAAGGCTCACTTTCTTGTTCCTCAGCACCTGGATCTTTAGTTGAGCTTCCATTGAAATTTAACTCCATACAAAGCAATAGGCTGGAGAGGAGAGACGGGGGATGGGGGTGGGGGGGTGGACA
>NW_007259586.1:973587-984547 GCF_000164805.1 Carlito syrichta | reverse complement strand
GAAGAAGGAGGGTCCCACCATATTGGAGCACCCGACTGATCAAGAGGATGTGTGTGTTGGACAACCCATTTAGATACTGAGATACTTAAAACTGGGGATTTTTAAATGTAAGTTACATTATCACTGGAAAAATATCAAGCAAATTGCTCTTACTGACTACCAATGGCTACCGCTTATTGAGTACACAATTTTGTCTTACCTCATTTAATTCTCAGAGGTAACCAGTGACGTAGGTTCTGTTATTCTATAGGTGAGGCAACCAAGGATCAGAGATGTTAAAAGAAACATGTACCAGTTCACACTGTGGGTCAGTGGTTAAGCTGAGATTAACGTGGGGTCTTTCTAAAGTCCATACACCTGCCCCTTAAGCCCCTTCTGATGGTGCCCTCCTGGGTTGACTAAACCCTAGGTATAGAATGAAAGCAGCCCTGAGAGGAGTCCTTCATGTTCCAGGTAAACCTGGCTGTGGGACAAAGAAGCATGGACAGAGGAGATAGTCCCCTCCCTTATTCACAATTTGGCTAAGGCCACCACCCATATATGTGTTCCCCTCTTCCTGGGCACCTAGCTATGTTACATTTCCCTGCCTCCCTTAGAATACATGTGATCTCACCAAGTTCACATATATGAACTATGAGTAGAAATGAAATGAAGAGAGAATTCTGGGACCCTAGGAGTTAACGCCTGGAAACCCTCACTCTACCTCTGTCCAATGAACTAGGATCTGAATAGGAATAAACTTGGTGCATTATGCTACTGATTTGGGGGATTTTGTTGATTTGGAGGATTTTTGTTACAGCAAAACTTCCTCTGCTGTATGTCCCATGCTCTACCTCCTGTTGGTCCTCTTGACTTGCCAGCCCCTTCCTACTGTCCTCACAAGTCATGTGGGAATGAAAAGTTGTTTATTTAGAGCTCTTTATAGCAAGGTGTACTGGGTTGGATAGTGTCCCCCCAAATTCATGGCTTTCCCACAACCTCTGAACATGAATTTTTTTTTAAGAGTCGGAGTCTCACTCCTTCACCCAGGCTGGAGTACAGTGGCATACTCACAGCCACCCCAGCATGGACCTGCTAGGCTCCAGCGATCCTTCTATCTCAGTCTTCCAAGTAGTCAGAACTATAGGTGCATGCTACCGCGCCTGGCTAACTTTTTTATTTTTTATTATTATTTTTTATTTTTTATTTTTGAGTTGGAGTCTCACTCTGTCGCCCAGACTGAAGTGCAGTGGCTGCTCCCGGCCACCGCAGCCTTGATCTGCTGGGCTCTGGCGATCCTTCCACCTCAGCTTTCCGAGTAGCCAGAATTATAGGCATGTGCTACCACGCCTGGCTGATTTTTTTATTTATTGTAGAGATGAGGTCTCGCCAAGTTGCCCAGGCGGGTCTCGAACCCGCGGGCTCAGGCAATCTACTCACCTCAGCCTCCCAAAGGCGTGGGATTACAGGCTGAGTCACCGAGCCTGGCAACTTTTTAATTTTTTATTGTAGAGACAAGGTCTCATCAAGTTGTCCGAGCTGGTCTTGAACCTGTGGGCTCAGGCAATCCACTCGCTTCAGCCACCCAAAGTGCTGAGATTACAGACTGAGCCACTGAGCCTGGCTTGAACATGATCTTGTTAGGAAACAGTATCATTGCAGATATAATTAATGAAGAGGACACTGTGCTGAGTGGGGTGAGATCCACTATCACTGCCGTCTGTATGAGAAGAGGAGAAGACACAAGACAGAGGTACACAGGGAAAGCACCATGTGATGATAGGGGCAGAGTGATGCGTCCACAAACCAGGGCATGCTACCAAGGACTGCTGGCAACACTAGAAGCTAAGAGAAAGACAAGACACAGATTATCCCTTTGAGCCTTCAGAGAGAGCATGATCATGCCGACTCTGATTTCAGACTTCTGGCCTCTAGAGCTATCAGAGGATACAATTCTGTTGTTTTCAGTCACCAAATGTGTGGTAATTTGTTATGGCAGCTTTAAAAAATACATAAGAGAGCCGGTCACCATCATTTGTGTTTGGCAGAGACTCAAAGACTGTGAGGGAAGTGGAAAGCTTTATAGCGAGAGTTAAGGGAAGGCTTTAGGTATGCTCTGTGTGGAGGCTGTTGGCCCAGGGGAGCTGGGGACAGGTTAACTAGACATGAGGCATTTCATGTGATTGGTTTGGGAGTATGCTTGGCTTTCTCTGGTTGGTCCTCAGTTGGGAGGTGGTGGTAAAAAATAGAGACCATAGCAGTCATTGCCTGGTTTCCTGAGCTGGTTGCTGAAGAGGTTGTGTTTGTCTTCCCAAGGTGGTTGCTACAAAGATCGTGGCTCAGAATTGTATTGTCATGTATGGGCACACCACTGTCCATTGATATATTCTGTCACTCAGTCAAAACCCTTCAGGTCCAGCGTCCTTTGAGAAGACATCACTGATCCCACCTCCCATGCAGCCCCACTAATGTCCCTTACTCCTCTTGTCTCTTCTGAACCTAAATCCTTCAAAATTTTATGCCTTCTTCCCCCTCCACCCCCCTTCTCCATCCTTTGCCTATTCTCATTCTTTTTCCTCTCTTCTTTAGGGGCCACATCCTTACTAAGAAACCAAGACTTTATAAAAATGATAATAATCGTCCAGGCACGGTGATACACTACTGTAATCCCAGCACTTTGAGAGGCAGAGGTGAGAGGATTGCCTGAACCCAGGGGTTTGAGACCAGCTTGGGCAACATGGTGAGACCTCGTCTCTACAGTAAATAAAAAAATTAGCCAGTCATGGTGGCAGGCACCTGTAGTTCCAGCTATTTGGTAGGCTGAGGCTGAAGGATTGCCTGAGCCCAGCAGGTCGAGGCTGCGGTGGCCGTGAGCGTGCCACTGTACTCCAGTCTGGGTGACAGAGTGAGATTCTGACTCAAAAAAAAAGAAAGAAAGAAAGAAAAAAGGACAACCTCGTGTTCCATTCCACTGTGGGAGCTTTTCTGTCCTCTCAATAAATCCTGCTTTCTCAAATAAAAAAAGATAATAGCCGGGCTTGGGGGCTCAGCCTGTAATCCTGCGCCTTTGGGAGGCTGAGGTGAGTGGATTGCCTGAGCCCGCGGGTTTGAGACCCGCCTGGGCAGTGAGACCTCATCTCTACAATAAATAAAAAATCACCCGGGCGTGGTAGCGCACGCCTGTAATTCCGGCTACTTGGAAGGCTGAGGCGGAAGGATCGCTGGAGCCCAGCAGGTCGAGGCTGCGGTGGCTGGGAGCGGCCACTGCACTCCAGTCTGGGCAACTAAGACTCTAATTCAAAAAAAAAAAAAAAAAAAAAAAGATAATAATAGCTAACATGTACTGAGTACTCACTACATTGCTAGAAATGTACATTGTCTTTTTAATCCTTTCCACAACCTTGTGAGCTAGATATGATTAGCTCTGGTTTGCAGAGGAGGAGAAAAATGCTCACAATAATTAGATAATTTGCTGGGAAGTAGAAGAGCTAGGATGTTAATTTAGGAGTTCTTTTTTTCAAATCCATGCTTTTTTATTCTTCACATTACCTTCTAATAATTTTCTTTCACTAAAACTATAATTACCTTATTATTATAATTATTACCTTGTTACTATTATTAGATTTTTAAAATCTTTCTGTAAAACTTTTTTAATGCTCTTGCAAAAAAATAAAAGTAGTGTTTTTTTTCATAAAACAATGATGGTTCAAGTTGGAAGGGATGCTGCTAAATGCAGTTTGGAAGGAAAATTGTATATTTAAATAAAGGCTTTTAATTTCTAAAAGCTGATGCTATGTTACCTCAGAGCAGAGAGCTGATAAAAGCCAATTTCATGGCAAACACGTTTTTTGATTATTTCAGATTTAAATTTTGATTGACTCAGCAAAACAAACTATTAAACAGCATTGAAAATCGTTGTGAAAAGGATTTTTGTGTAACATGCCCACTCATGAACTAGAGTTTGACAGAAAGCAGGTGCTTCATTGGAATCCAATTAGAAAGATTGGTTCAATACAACTCCAAATTGATTATCCACAATTCACATCATAAATACTATTGAAAAATGCCCACAGTTTGCCCTGTAAAGAACACAGTCATCTACTTTCAAAATCTCTCCAGTGACCTTAAAAATAAAAATTCTAGGCCAGGCACGGTGGCTCATGCCTATAATCCCAGCACTTTGGGAGGCTGAAGTTAGAGGATTGCCTGAGCCCATGACTTAGATACCAGCCTGGGTAACTTGGTGAGACCTCACCTCTACAATAAATCAAAAAATTAGCCAGGCATAGTGGCGTATGCCTGTAGTTCCAGCTACTTGAAAGGCTGAGGCAGAAAGATTGCCTGAATCCAGTAGGTTGAGGCTGTGGTAGCTGTGAGTCTGTCATTGCACTCCACTCTGGGCGACAGAGTGAGACTCATACTCTAAAAAAAAAAAAAAAAAAAAAAAGAATTCTAGCCCCTCAGATTTTTTTCACTCTGTGGAATTCACAATTAGGTGTGGCTGCCTTTGACAAGAAGAATCTGTTAAACACATATGTTCATTAATACAGCAAAAATGACTGTGCACCTGTTATGGGCAAAACTGTGTCAGGCACCATGGGAACTGTTCAATGAACCATACCCTAGAACTCACAGCCTTGGAGAAAATATCAATTGTATATCAAAGTACCTACACAATGATTTGTGTTAGCTAACAGATGTCCTCACATTATTTGACACACTTCCTGTAGCATGGCGGGGATCTGCTTCTCCTTCCCTTGAATCAGGCATGTGACTGCTTTGGGCAGTAAAGAAGCCAGAACTGATGTTACGTCAGGTCCAGGCTTGCCTTGGAAGGGACCTGCACCCTCCATTTTAATCTACTGGTGCCTGGAGCTGCCACGTACCCATTCCCACCTACCCTGAGAACATCATGCTCTGGAGAAGCCCAAGTGAGGCATGAGGAAAAACTCTGTGAAGAGATTTAGCACAAGAAGGATGCCCACGTCCACTCAGCTGAGGCTCCAGAAATCATGAAGTAAAGATAAGCCATCCCTACTGTGCCCTGACTAAAGTTTTGACCCAGAAAATCCTGAAATATAAAAATAGCCACTTGTAGACTGGGCACAGTAGCTCACGCCTGTAATCCCAGCACTTTGGAAGGCTGAGGTAGGAGGATTGCTTGTGTCCAGGGGTTTGAGATCAACCTGGGCAACACAGCGAGACTTCATCTCCACATACACACACACAAATTAGCCACAAATGGTGGTGTGCACCTGTAGTACCAGCATTCGGGAGGCTGAGGTGGAAGGATCGCCAGAGCCCTGATCGAGCCACTGCACTCCAGCCTAGGTGACAGAGAGGGACCCCAACTAAAAAAAAAAAAAAAAAAAAAAAGTATCTCAGAATATGAGCGATGTTTCGATAGGGGTAATTTTATGTTTACTCTAATTTTTTTTTTTTTTGAGTTGGAGTCTCACTCTGTCACCCAGACTGGAGTGCAGTGGCCGCTGCCGGCCACCGCAGCCTCGCCTGCTGGGCTCCGACGATCCTTCCGCCTCAGCCTTCCGAGTAGCTGGAATTACAGGCATGCGCTACCACGCCCGGCTGATTTTTTGATTTATTGTAGAGATGAGGTCTCGCTGCCCAGGCGGGTCTCGAACCCGCGGGCTCAGGCAATCTACTCACCTCAGCCTCCCAAAGGCGTGGGATTACAGGCTGAGCCATCGAGCCCGGCTTGTTTACTCTAACTTATTGAACTCATTTTGCAAGGTTTGAGCATTTATATATATATCACAATATTTTGAGAGGCACAGAATTGCATTAACATAATGCCTCACAAGAAATATACTATATATCATAAATATCAGCAGTGAATGATTTGAACTACTAGTATTACAAAACTGATAATAGCTGCAAACACTGGTCTAGATGCTGGTAATGTTCTTCCTAGCATTGAAATGCAACAGTTTTAGGAATTGAAGAGTGGCCTGAGTTAGCTGGGGCGGGGGGGGCTACTTGCAGCTGAAAAGGTAGAACAAAGTGAATCAGGAAAACATTTTTTTTTCTAAATCTTCAGTCCCTCCCCCAGCACTCCACCCCCAACCAAACTGACCAAACCCTTGATATGGTGATACATTATTATACATGTAACCATTTCATTAAGGAATGACACTCAAAACTCAATCCTAACTTTGTGGAGAAAGCAAAGGCCAAGGGCCACCTAGTAATTCTTAATGAACTTCCTATGGGGTATGAGCAAAGAAAGGTTAACAAGGGAAAGGATCAATATCCACAACAAGTCTGCTTGAGTTGCAGTCGCTTTAATGACCCTGGAGATGTTTCTTGATGAATATCTGTGCTAGGAATAGTTCTAAATCTGAATATTTCAATATTTTCAAGGCAGTTCAATTTGAGTTAAGCATCCTGACACAAAACACATGAATTGCTAGAAAAAAGATGATACGGTGTTGGGAGAGGAGCCCTGACATACAGGCAATGAAATAGTGTGGCTCAGACCAGGGACTCTGGGGGTTGGATATCCCTGTGTATAAATTCTACCTCTGCCACTTACTATGAGTATGACATTAGACATGGCAATTCATCTCTCTCAATTCAGTGACCTTTTCTGGAAAGTGAGAAGAATCAATGATCAATGGTATCTTCACTTGATGAGGGCTTCAGACTGATGCCTGGAGGAGAGTGAGGACTCAGTGTCAGTTCTCACTATTATTATTCTTTTGAATCAGGGTTTCACTCTGTTGCCCAGGCTGGGGTGCAGTGGCATGATCACAGTTCAATGCAGCCTCGACCTCCTGGGCCCAGGTGATCTTCTTGTGTTGGCCTCCCAAATAGTTATCACTATAGGTACATGCCACCACACCCGGCTATTTTCTTTTCTTTTCTTTTCTTTTTGTAGAGACATTGTCTCACTATGTTGCCAAGGCTAGCTCTTTTTGTTGTTGTTGCTGTTTTGAGTTGGAGTCTCACTGTGTCGCCCAGGCTGGAGTGCAGTGGCACGTTCACGGCCACCCCAGCATCACCTTGCTGGTCTCCGGCGCTCCTTCTGCTTTAGCCTTCCAAGTGGTTGGAACTACAGGCGAGCACTGCCATGCCCGGCTAATTTTTGATTTATTGTAGAGACGAGGTCTTGCCAAGTTGCCCGGGTGGGTATCAAACCCGCAGTCTCAGGCAATCCACTCGCCTCGGCCTCCCAAAGCGCTGGGTTTACAGACTGAGCCACCGAAGGTTTTATTCTTGCTAACAAAAACAAATCAACTGCTTTGAGTCACTTCTGCCAGGGACTTGCTGTGTTTTTCTAATAATTTCCTGATTCAATCATCTATTTAGAACTACCAGTGTCATTTGCACAAAACCAAAAGCACTTTCCCTGGTTTATTTACCTGTGTTGTTCTTCATTCTCTACCTCAGGTCACCATGGAGTGGGAAGGAAGGTCCTCTAACCTTGACACTTCAGATTTCCAATGACTAATGCATCCCCTGCTCTGAGAACTGGGCCAGTACCCAGTGTAGTCCTGTTCTCTAGAAGTCTAGCTCAGTTCAAACATTGCAAAAAATCAGAATTTAAAGAAGAAAGTGACATGAAAGCCAAACTATAGAGGATTCCTAAAAAGGTAATTAAGAACACAGATAACAGGGTCTAAAAGTTTATTTATAAATGCCCATATATTTTACAAAGCTGGCAATATAATACATGGCAAGAAAACAATCTAGTCTACTTGGCAGGTTTTCCCTTCAGATATCTGTGGTTTTATTAATAATAGCAACTGCAGCAACAAGGCTCCATCTTGGGAGCAGAGAGACCAGACTCTTACCAGACACTGAACCTTCTTGCACCTCGATCCTGGACTTCCATCCTCCAGAACTGTAAGAAACACATTTCTATTATGTTTACATTAAAAAATAAAATAAAAATAAAAAAATAATAGTAAGAGCTAGCCAAGAGCCAGGCATGGTGACTAACGCCTGCAATCCCAGCACTTTGGGAGGTGGAGGCAAGAGGATTGTCTGAACCCACGGGTTAGAGACCAGCCTGAGCAACGTGACTAGACCTCTTCTCTACAATAAATAAAAAAATCAGCTGGGCGTAGTGGCGCCTGCCTGTGGTTCCAGCTACTTGGAAGGCTGAGGTGGATGGATTACCTGAGCCCAGCAGGTGGAGGCTGCGGTGGCCATGAGTGTGCCACGGCATTCAGGCTGGGCGACAGAGTAAGACTGTTCAAAAAAAAAAAAAAGAGCGGCCGGGCTCAGTGACTCAGCCTGTAATCCCAGCAATTTGGGAGGCCTGAGCCTGCGGGTTTGAGACCAGCCTGGGCAGCTTGGTGAGACCTCATCTCACAATAAATTAAAAAAAAAAAAATTAGCCAGGTGTGGTGGCACGTGCCTATGGTTCCAGCTACTTGGAAGACTAAGGCGGAAGGATCATCTGAGCACAGCAAGTCGAGGCTGCAGTGACCATGAGAGTGCCACTGCACTCCAGCCTGGGTGACAGAATGAGATTCTGACTAAAAAAAAAAAATTGTCTTGTTACAAAAAGTGGATGAATTAGTTGCCAGGGGCTGGGAGGAGGAGAGAAGGGGGAGTGACTGCTAGTGATAACTGGGATTGTTTTGGGGGTGATAAATATTGGTTGTGGAATTAGTGATGATGGTAGCAAAACTTTGTAAATATACTAAAAGCCACTGAACTACACACTTTTATTTTATTTTTTGAGTAGGAGTCTCACTCTGTCACCCAGGAGATCCTTCCACCTCAGCTTTCCAAGTAGCTAGAACTACAGGTACATGCCACCACGCCCAGCTAATCTTTTGATTTATTGTAGAGACAAAGTCTCGCCAAGTTGCCCAGGCTGGGCTCAGGCAACCCTCTCACCTCAGCCTCCCAAAATGCTGGGATTATAGAACTACACACTTTATTTATTTATTTATTTTTTGAGTTGGAGTCTCACTCTGTCGCCCAGACTGGAGTGCAGTGGCCGCTCTCGGCCACCGCAGCCTCGACCTGCTGGGCTCTGGCCATCCTTCCACCTCAGCCTTCTGAGTAGCCGGAATTACAGGCGCATGCTACCACGCCCGGCTGATTTTTTGATTTATTGTAGAGATGAGGTCTTGCCAAATTGCCCAGGTGGGTCTTGAACCCGCGGGCTCAGGCAATCCACTCACCTCAGCCTCCCAAAGCGCGGGATTACAGGCTGAGCCACCGAGCCTGGTTGAACTACATACTTTTAAAGGGCGACTCTTGTGGTATGTGAATTATATCTGAATTTTAGCAAATCATCCTCTTGACCAGTTTTCCTTTCCTTTTGTCTAACCTATATTTTCCTGCAAGATTCAGTTTAAACCAAAACCTTTGCATGCAATGCCTATAGTTATTATAGTTTTCCTTGCTCTGTTTTAAATACCGGTTTATGAGAGGAGGGGGTTAAAATAAAGGAGCATTTTGGGAGACACTGCTGTTGCTTGGAGAATTTCTCACTTGACCTTCACCCCACTCCCCACCTGTTCTCCTAGGCCCCTACAACTTGGACCCATTCTTGGGCAAATCTTAGTTTCCACTTGAAATTTTTTTTTTTTTGAGTTGGAGTCTCACTCTGTGCCCAGGCTGGAGTGCAGTGGCATACTCATGGCCACTGCAGTCTTGACCTGCTGGGCTCGGGTGATCCTTCCACCTCAGCTTTCCAAGTGGCTGGAATTACATGCACGTGCCAACACGCCAAGCTAATTTTTTGATTTGTTGTAGAGATGAGTTCTTACCAAGTTGTCCAGGCTGATCTCGAACCCTCAAACCCATGGGCTCAGGCAATCTTCTCACCTCGGCCTCCCAAAGTGCTGGGATTACAGGTGTGAGCCACTGCACTCAGCCTCCACTTTAATTAAGCAGAATCTCGAGTAGATTGTTTTTCTGATGTGACTTTTCCCACACTTTTTCCTGGGTCTTCTAAGTCAAAAAAATGAGAGAAGGGACTCTTTGTTTTCCAGCTGGAGGCACTGCTTTTCAAAGATTTGGGAACAGACAGGCTAGCAGTCAACAGACAGCTTAGTAGCAGTCAAGTGAGGTCCAAGTATTATCTTTTCTATTAATTCTTACTAGAAAAGGTGAGTTTTCCTCAAAAAGAGCCTATGACTTTGGAAGAACCCCAATCCACAAATACCCATAGCAGTTTAAGCAGAGGTTGACTCTTTAAAAGATTAACTGACAGCTTTCCTAACTGGTTTTATCAGCTTGTAATTGGCTCCTGGGGAGCAAGAAACAAGACCCTCCTACTTCTACGTATCTATCCATATCTTGTCTGTGCTAATTGTTTGTTATCTGGGGCTTTTTCTTTTAAAGAGCACAGGCAAGCCCCTCGTGACAGAGCCTCTTGATTAAAAAGTGATTACCTGTAATGAGGCCTTTCAGATAAGACAGGACTCTCGCTAGCCTCCTCTACTAAGGCAAAGAAAGCAGGATCTCTTAGAGGAACACTGGTGGAATAAAGGGAGGCTTAGTGCTCAAAGGTAGGTGGAGTCTAGGAGGTAAAGGAACAGGCCAGAATATTCTCTGACCCTGCTTCCAACTTCTAAACTAGAAAGATGCTAGTGCTTCTCAAACTGAAAGGTGCATACAAGTCACCAGGACAACTTGTTAAAACATAGATTCTGGTTCAATAGATCTTGGTGGACTCTGAAATTCTGCATTTCTAGCAAATTTCCAGATGATGTAAATGCCACTGATCCTCAGGTCACACTTTGAGAAGCAAGAAATATCTCTGACTTTCTGTGTACCTTTATTTTTATTTATTTATTTTTGAGTTGGAGTCTCACTGTCGCCCAGGCTGGAGTACAGTGGCATGCTCACGGCCACCGCAGCCTTGACCTGCTGGACTCAGGTGATCCATCCGTTTTAGCCTTCCAAGTAGCTGGAGTTACAGGTGCACGCCCCACACCTGGCTAATTTTTTTATTTACTGTAGAGACGAAGTCTCACCAAGTTGCCCAGGCTGG
>NW_007259586.1:966699-973297 GCF_000164805.1 Carlito syrichta | reverse complement strand
GGAAGGATCACCTGAGCCCAGCAGGTCAAGGCTGCAGTGGCTGTGAGTGTGCCCCTGCACCCCAGCCTGGGTGACAAGAGTGAGACTCCAACTCAAAAAAACAAAACAAAATCCGAGATTCAGGCCAGGTGCAGTGGCTCACACTTGTAATCCCAGCACTTTTGGAGACCAAGACGGAGTTTAAGACTAGTCTAGGCAACACAGTGAGACCTTATCCCTACAAAAAATTAAAAAATTAACCAGGCATGGTGGTATGCACCTGCAGTCCTAGCTACTCAGGAAGCGAGGTAGAAGGATCACTTGAGCCTAGGAAGTCAATGCTGCAGTGAACCATGATTGTGCCCCCGCACTCCAGCCTGGGCAACAGAGTGAGACTCTAAACTCAAAAAAAAACAAAAAACAAATGAACAAGCAGCCTAGATTCAAAAGAACTTCCTGAAAGTTAACACTTTGGGGTTCTTTCTTGCTGGTCCTAGTTAAATATTAATGATAACAATAATAATTACAATAACAGTGATGAGTGACATTTATAGAAGGTATGTGCAGGGCTAGCCTAGCCTAACTGTAATTGTTACTGTCTTATAAAAGGGCCACCTGCGGTTTAGCAACACTAAATAACTTGCCCAAGTTCTCCTTATTAGTAAGTGGCAGAGCAGGAACTTAAACACTATTTGACTCCAGAAGTGGCTCTTAAAATTACTGTCTCTAATGTTCCTTCCTCTTATTTTTGGTTCAGTGGGGCTGAACATGTGAAGTTTGACCTTTGCTTTCAGGATGTACCATTTCCCTTGTGCTACAGGACTAAGCCATTGATACAAAGCTACTCACAATATCAGATGAAGGTGCAAAGTGTGATACACAGGCAAAAACTCAATTGATCATGACCTGAAGACTCAGTTGACACTTAACGTAAAATGTTTTCCCCAGTTTTTTTTTTTGTTGGGTTTTTTTTTTTGAGTTAGAGTCTCACTGTGTCGCCCAGACTGGAGGGCAGTGGCCGCTCCCGGCCACCGCAGCCTCGACCTGCTGGGCTCTGGTGATCCTTCTGCCTCAGCCTTCCGAGTAGCCGGAATTACAGGCATCCGCTACCACGCCCGGCTGATTTTTTGATTTATTGTAGAGATGAGGTCTTGTTGCCCAGGCGGGTCTCGAACCCGCGGGCTCAGGCAATCCACTCACCTCAGCCTCCCAAAGGCGCGGGATTACAGGCTGAGCCACCAAGCCTGGCAGTTTTTTTTTTTTTTTTTAATCTTGCAAAGTAGACACCTTATTAGGAGAGTGTTGTCACCATAAGCCTTATTCAAAATTGATTAGGAGGTAAGAGAACTGTATCTATTACCTATTTATAAGTCAAAATTGTGTTTTCTTCATTTTTTTGAGTTGGAATCTCTGTCGCCTAGGCTGGAGTGCAGTGGCACACTCATTGCCACCGCAGCCTTGACCTGCTGGGTTCAGGTGACCCTTCCACTTCAGCCTTCCAAATAGTGGAATTACAGGTATGTGCTACCATGCCCAGTTAATTTTTTGATTTATTGTGGAGTCTGCCCAGGCTAGTCTTGAAGCCCTGGGTTCAGGCAGTCCTCTCACCTAGGCCTCCCAAAGTGCTGGGATTATAGGTGTGAGCCACCGCACTCACCCAGCCTCAAATAACACTGTTAAACTAATCATACACTGTTAAGGTGAGCCATACCCTGAAAGAAAATATTTGCAAATCATCTATCTGATAAAGGGCTTGTATTCTTACAACTCAATATTAACCCAATTAAACAAGATACACTGACGATCAAGAAGCGTATGAAGCAATGCTAATATCACTAGGGAAATGTAAATTAAAGCCACAATGAGATATCACTTTATGCTCACTAAAGTGGCTGTAATAAAAGACACAAAATAAGTGCTGATGAGGATGTGGAGAAACTGGAAATCTCAAACATTGCCTGTTGGAATGTGAAATGGCTGAGTGGCTTTGGGAAATAATTCCAGTCATACAAAATATTTTGTTTCCTTGCTCTAATTTCCTTGTATTTTTGAAATGTCTTTTTTTGTGGTATAGTTCACATGCTGTTTCTTTTGACTTAAACATTTTTTCATCAAAAATATTTATTTTATTTGGGGCCGGGTGCGCTGACTCATGCCTATAATCCCAGCACTTTGGGAGGCTGAGGTGAGAGGATTGCCTGAGCACACAAGTTCGAGACCAGCCTGGGTAACTTGGCTAGACCTCACCTCTACAATAAATAAAAAAATTAGCCAGACATGGCAGCACATACCTATAGTTCCAGCTACTTGGAAGGCTGAGGCAGAAGGATTACCTAAGCCCAGTAGGTCGAAGCTGCGATGGCTGTGAGTGTGCCACTGCACTCCAGCCTGGGTGACAGAGTGAGACACCGACTCAAAATAAAAATACATTTATTTTATTTTCATGTTGTGGGGTGCATGTGAGGATTGCTACATAAGTTAATTGTGTGCAGGTGAGGTTTGAGCTTCTAGCGAGACCATAGGCATGTCAGGCTAATTTATTTATTTATTTATTGTAGGAATGAGGTCTCTTCAAGTTGCCCAAGCTGGTCTCAAACTCGAGAACACAGGCAATCCTCTCACCTCGGCCTCCCAAAGTGCTGGGATTATAGGCATGAGCCACCGCATCCGGCCAATTTTTCTTTTCTTTTCTTTTCTTTCTTTATTTTTTTGAGTTGGAGTCTCACTCTGTTGCCCAGACTGGAGTGCAGTGGCTGCTCCCGGCCACCGCAGCCTCGACCTGCTGGGCTCCGGTGATCCTTCCGCCTCAGCCTTCCAAATAGCTGGAATTACAGGCATGCGCTACCATGCCCGGCTGATTTTTTGATTTACTGTAGAGATGAGGTCTCGCCTGCCCAGGCGGGTCTCGAACCCGCGGGCTCAGGCAATCCACTCACCTCAGCCTCCCAAAGGCGCGGGATTACAGGCTGAGCCACCGAGTCTGGCTAATTTTTCTTTTAAATATGTGTGGAAAGGCAAATTGGGCAGCCCAATAAGTGAGCAGTAGTGAACATTATTTGTTCAGCAGCTAACTCCCTTTCTAATTAGGGGGGAGGTCACCAATTGCATGTGCTCCATCTCTTGCTGTAGAAGCCAGAGGGAGATGACAGTTTGTTCTTCTTGCTTCCTTCTGTATGCCAGCATGGGAGAACTTGAACCAGAGCAGTCACTCAGCTATATCTACACCGGGTTTGAATCTTGATTGGGTGACAGAAGAACATTATCTTTTAGTTTTTATAAATTTTTTTAAGGTGGGAAAGCAAGACTTATTGAGAGGACAGAAAAACTCCCAGAGCCGGAGGGGACCCGAGAGGGTTGCCAGAGGAACATTGTTATTATTATTATTATTTTGAATTGGAGTCTCACTCTGTCATCCAGACTAGAGTGCAGTGGCCGCTCCTGGCCACCGCAGCCTCGACCCGCTGGGCCTCGGTGATCCTTCTGCCTCAGCCTTCCAAGTAGCTGTAACTACAGGCGCGCGCTGCCACGCCCGGCTCATTTTTAAAAATTATTTATTGTAGAAATGAATTCTCGCCAAGTTGCCCAGGCGGGTCTCGAACCCATGGGCTCAGGCAATCCACTCACCTCAGCCTCCCAAAGGCGCGGGATTACAGGCTGAGCCACCAAGCCCAGCTTGGAACATTATTGTTAAAGTTCATTCATGGCAGCAGCCTGGCCATGTCTTAGGGCCTTGGTACTAGTACTGCTCTCTCTACCCAGAGCATTTTGCCCCTGATCTCCCCGACTGCTCCTTTTCTTCTTCCAGATCTCTGCTCCAATGTCACTTTCCTGACCAGCTCATCTGACACAACCCCACCTCTTTCCGTCATTCTCTGTTCTCTAATTCAACTTTCTTTTTCTATATGACACATATATAGAATGATATATTTATTTTTAATTGCTTACTGTTTTTTGGGGGGGGTTGGAGTTTCACTCTGTCACCCAGGTTGGAGGGCAGTGGCGTGCTCTTGGCCACTGCGGCCTTGACCTGCTAGGCTCAGGTGATTCTTCCACCTCAGCCTTCCAAGTAGCTGGAACTACAGGTATGTGCCACTGTGTCCGGCTAATTTTTTTTTTTTAATTTATTGTAGAGATGAGGTCTCGCCAAGTTGCCCAGGCTGATCTCGAATCCGTGGGCTCAGGCAATCCTCTCACCTTGGCCTCCCAAAGTTTTGGGATTATAGGTGTGAGCCACCACACCCGGCCCCTGTTTTTCTTTTTTGTACTAAGATGTACTGGATTCTCCTCATGGATACAAAAACTCCATCTTGCTCACTACTACATCTGCAAGACCCAGAACAGGGCCTAGCACAAGTAAGTGCTCAAGACACTGGCTGAAATATTTTCATTATTAAATAAGAATAAAAATAAGGCTGAGTGCAGTGGATCAGCTTGTAATCCCAGCAATTTGGGAGGCTGAGGTGAGAGGATTGCCCAAGCCTGGGGGTTTGAGACCACCTTGAGTAACTTGGTGAGACCTCATTTCTACAATAAATCAAAAAATAAGCCAAGTGGTGTGCATCTGTAGTTCCAGCTACTTGGAAGGCTGAGGCAGAAGGATCAACTGAGCCCAGCAGGTCGAGGCTGTGGTGACTATGAGCATGTCACTGCACTCCAGCCTGGGTGACAAGAGTGAGACTCTAACTCAAAAATAAAAACCAAAACAAAAAATAAGCCAGGCACAGTGACTCACACCTATAATCTCAGCACTTTGGGAGGCAGAGGCGAGAGAATTACCTAAGCTCAGGGGTTCGAGACCAGCCCGGGCAACTTGGTAAGACCTCATCTTTAAAATAAATTAAAAAGGCTGAGTGTGGGTGGCTCAAACCAATAATCCCAGCACTTTGGTTGGCCAAGGTGAGGGTATTGCGTGAGCCCAGGGGTTCAAGAACAGCCTGGGCAACTTGGCAAGACCTCATCTCTACCAAAAAAAAAAAATTAGCCAAACATGGTAGTGCGCACCTGTAGTTTTCAGCTATTTGGAAGGGTGAGGCAGAAGGATCACCAGAGCCCAGCAGGTTGACACTGGGGTGGCTGTGAGCATGCCACTGCACTCCAGCCTGGGCACCGGAGTGAGACTCCCACTCAAAAAAATAAAAAAAATAATGAAATAAAATAAAATAATAAAAAAATTAGCCAGGCAGGCACACATCTGTAGTTCCAGCTACTTAGAAGGCTAAAGTGGAAGGATCACCTATGCCCAGCTGTTCAAGGGTGTGTTGGCCGTGAGCACGCCACTGTACTTTTGTGAAATGAATCAATAAACGAAAGCAGCCCAATACATACCTCTGAAGCTGAACTGAATCAATATTTGTTGTATATCAGGCTTACTTGGAGGAAAATTGAATCAAGTGAGTGACACAAAGATGAGCACATGATTAGAGTTTCCTCCCAGCAGTAACTTGTTTCTTTTGTTAAGTTATGAAGCATGAAAACTTGACTTAATGAAAAATGGCATCTGCTCACAGGTCCTGATACAGAATCTGCTAACTTCCTCTCAAATACTTATGAGAACTAAGAAAAGTACAGAAACCAGCCCTGATGGACAATCAAATGTAGATCACCAGAAGAATTTTCACTAACTCTAAGTCAAATGGTGCAGTGTTAGGAAAGCAACTAGCAGTTCTCATGAAAACAGTTCAAGCCTGCTTCCTCAAAAGAAAGTAAAAAACACTTTCTTCACTATTAGCTGACAATGGCTAAAAGAACAAAAACCAAATATAAGATGTTGCTTACAAAAATACATACCTAAAAAAATTAAAGAGAAAAGAGTAGATATAAAAGAATAAGTCGTTTTGTTTTTTTTTTTTCGGACAAATGCAAACAAAAATAATACAGAGGTGGCCACATTATTTTTTGACAATTTAGAATTTGAACCAAAAATATATTAATGGGACAAAAGTGGAAATATTACCTTTTACTTTTTATTTTTATTTTTTGAGTTGGAATCTCACTCTGCTGCTCAGGCTGGAGTGCAGTGGCACATTCATGGCCACTCTAGTGTTGACCTGCTGGGCTCTGGTGATCCTTCTGCCTCAGCCTTCCAAGTAGCTGGAACTACAGGCGCATGCTACCATGCCTGGTTAATTTGTGATTTATTGTAGAGATGAGGTCTTGCCAAGTTGCCTGGGTTGGTCTCGAACCCACAGGCTCAGGCAATCCACTTGCCTCGGCCTCCCCAAATGCTGGGATTACAGGCTGAGCCACAGAGCATGGCCAAAAGCGGTCATTTTGTATTGATAAAAGTTACAATGCACAGCAAAGATAGATTAGCCAGTAATGGAAATGTATCATTTATTGCAGTGTCATAAAAAAAGAGGAGAAGCTGGGTTCGCTGGCTCAGCCTGTAATCCTGCGCTTGGGAGGCTGAGGTGAGTGGATTGCCTGGCTCGCGAGTTCGAGACCTGCCTGGGCAACTTGGCAAGACCTCATCTCTACAATAAATTTTTAAAAAATTAGCCAGGCATGGTAGCGCGCGCCTGTAGTTCCAGCTACTCGGAAGGCTGAGGTGGAAGGATCGCCGGAGCCCGGCAGGTCGAGGCTGCGGTGGCCGGGAGCGGCCACTGCGCTCCAGTCTGAG
>NW_007259586.1:965365-966457 GCF_000164805.1 Carlito syrichta | reverse complement strand
GCCTTCCGAGTAGCTGGAACTACAGGCGCGCGCTACCACACCCGGCTCATTTTTTGATTTTAAAATATTTTTACAGCTGGGCTGGTGGCTCATCCTGTAATCCTAGCACTTTGGGAGGCCAAGGCGAGTGGATTGCCTGAGCCCACAAGTTCGAGACCAGCCCGGGCAACTTGGCGAGACTGGTCTCTACAAGAAATAAATTTAAAAAAATTAGTCAGGCGTGGTAGCGCATGACTGTAGTTCCTTCCGGCAGCTTGGAAGGTTGAGGCGGAAGGATCGCCTGAGCCCAGAAGGTCAACGCTGGTGTGGCCATGAGGGTGCCACTACACTCCAACCTGGGCGACGGAGTGAGACTCCAACTCAAAAAATATATGTAAATTTTTACATACTTGTACAAATCTAGTACTTCAAATATATATATAGATAGAGGAGAAAATTTCAACAATAAAATTAATAAGATTAAATATGTATATTTCTAACTAGAAACTATATCCTCTTCTTGGGCATTCATTAATGTTTATAAAAATTGGCTGCATGATTTTGAAATTAATGAAAAAATAATATTTTTCAGAAAACCATCAAAACCAAACTCTGAACAAAATCACTGGCTGAAATAGTTTCATCATTAAATAAGAATAAAAATAAGCTGGGTTCAGTGGCTCATGTCTGTAATCCCAGCATTTTTGGAGGCGGAGGCAAGAGGATTGCATGAGTTCAAAGGTTCCAGACCAGCCTGGGAAACTTGGTGAGATCTCATTTCTAAAATAAATTTTTAAAAAATTAGCTGGGCTTGGTGGCACGTGCCTGTAGTTCCAGTTACTTGGAAGGCTGAGGTGGAAGGATCACCTGAGCCCAGCAGGTCGAGGCTGTGGTGGCTGTGAGCATCCCACTGTACTCCAGCCTGGGTGACAGAGTGAGACACCGACTCAAAAAAAAAAAGAGCCGGGTTCAGTAGCTCAGCCTGTAATCCCGTGCCTTTGGGAGACTGAGGTGAGTGGATTGCCTGAGCCCACGGGTTCGAGACCCGCATGGGCAACTTGGCGAGACCGCATCTCTACAATAAATCAAAAATTAGCTGGGCGTGGTAGCGCA
>NW_007259586.1:955856-965345 GCF_000164805.1 Carlito syrichta | reverse complement strand
GCAGAAGGATCGCCGGAGCCCAGCAGGTCGAGGCTGCGGTGACCAGGAGCGACCACTGCATTCCAGTCTGGGTGACAGAATGAGACTCCGACTCAAAAAGAAAAAAAAAGAAGAAGAAGAAAAAAAAAAAAATAAGGTGGACCAGATGTGATGGCTCAAGCCTGTAATTCCAGTACTTTGGGAGGCCAACGTGAGGAGATTGCTTGAGCCCACAGGTTTGAGACCAACCTGGGCAACTTGGTGAGATCCCATTTCTACAATTAAATAATAATAAAAAAATTAGCCAGGCATGGTGGTGTGCGCCTGTAGTTCTGACTACTTGGAAGGCTGAGGCGGAGGGATCACCTGAGTCCAGCAGGTTGAGGCTGCAGTGCCATAAGCATGCCACAGCACTCCAGCCTGGACGACAAAGGGAGACTCTGACTCAAAAAAAAAAAAAAAAGTGGACAAAAGACATGAATAGACACTTCTCAAAAGAAGATACATGGACAGTCAACCGACACATGAAAAAATGCTCACTCAGCCTCACTAATCATCAGAGAAATGCAAATCAAAACCATATTGAGATTCCACTTAACCCCAGTAAGAATGACCATCATTAGTAATACAAACAACAACAGATACTGGCAAGGATGCGGAGAAAAAGGAATGCTTCTGCACAGCTGGTGGGAATGCAAACTAGGGTAACCTCTTTAGAAAACAATAAGGCTCTTTATTTTATTTTATTTTTTGAGTTGGAGTCTCACTCTGTCACTCAAGCTGGAGTGCAGTGGCACAATCATGGCCACCGCGGCCTTGACCTGCTGGACTTAAGCTAATCAAAAAATTAGCCAGGTGTGGTGGCACACACCTGTAGTCCCAGCTACTTGGAAGACTGAGGGAGAAGGATTGCCTGAGCCCAGCCGGTCGAGGCTGCGATGGCCATGCACTCCCGCTTAGGTGACAGAGTGAGACTCTGACTCAAAAAATTAAAAATTGCTGTATCTTTTTGAAATAGTCGATTACATTAGTGGACCACCATTAACTAGACCACCTGGAATTCATACTCTTGTGTAGCCAGTTGAGCTCCTCCTATGATTCATTTAACTAATCAAATGCAATGGGAGTCATACTGTGCAAGTTCCTGGTCTGAGACTGAAGAAGGCCTGGAAGCTTTCCTCTAGTGCTCTTGGGAATCCTGAGCCTTCTTTTTGAGAAGATCACACCCTGGAAAAACCATGTCTCGAGACCATATGGAGTGGGAGAGGCCATGAGCAGTGGAAGAGGTCCTAAAGCCACATGGCGAGAGAGAGACATCTAGTAGTCCCAGTGGTGCAGTTGATCCCACCCCTAAGCTAAGTCACCAGCTGGATGCCGCCCAAAAGAGTGAACCCTGGCAAGACCATCAGAAGAATCAACCCACTGAGACTAGCTCAGATTTTAGAATCATGAGCATATATGAGGGTCGTTTGCTATGTAGCAACAGGTAATCAGAACACTTTCAAAACAAGTAGACTGAATTCAGCTAGGAAAATAAAGATGACAGTAATGATTGTTTCTGGGTGATGAAATACAAACAATCTTTATTTTTTCCTTGTAATTTTCCATATTCTTTCTCTCTCTTTTTTTCCAGTCAGGGTACATAAGTTTTATAATCAGAAAAATAAGAACAAATCAACTGAAGGGGTCCAACCTCATACTCAACAGAAATTCCCTCTTAAATGCCCCCAAACATTCCTCCTAAGCTCTCGGTAAGAAATAATTTACCCGGATCCTTTTCACTGTACTGAAACAAGTATAAATACTGATACTCTGTTTTAGGCTATTAAAAATATCATTCTGGGAGGCCAAGCGTGGTGGCTCAAGCCTGTAATCCCAGCACTTTGGGAGACTGAGGTAAAAGGATTGCCTAAGCTCAGGGGTTCGAGACCAGCCTGGGCAACCTGGTGAGTCCTCATCTCTACAATAAATAAATTTAAAAAATAAACAAGCTGGATGTGGTAGCTTGCACCTGTAGTTCCAGCTACTTGGGAGGCTGAGGCAGAAGGATCGCCTGAGCCCAGCAGGTTGAGGCTGCTTTGGCTGTGAGTGTGCCACTGCACTCTAACCTGGGTGACAGAGTGAGACTCCAACTTAAAAACAACAACAACAAAAAAACATAATTCTGAGAAGGAGTCATTAGCCTATCAAAGAGGTTCACAGAACAAGAAAAAGTTAATCTGTCTCATACAGTATCTGCCCCACTGACCCTGGTCATAATTCTCTTGAAGTCAAATAACACAAGTTTAGTCTCTTTCACTGCAGTGCTCTAAAGATTAAAAGTAACATTCATATGAAGAATCCAGGAATGGATGAATGACTGGAGAGCCTTGATAAATGTTCATCCTATCCTCTTTTCCTTCCATAGGCCAGTGTCATCAACATTTGGAATCACCTGTCAGCTCACTTTTCTGAAATCTACTTGCTTCTAGAATGGGTATCTCTAATTCTTTTACCAATTCCTCTCTTATATCAGACAGACCCAAGAGTTACCTTCTCTGTTCCTCTCAAGCCCTCTGCTTTATTCCTTGCTGGTAGGACCCTTCTGGTGTCAGGTATTAATTAATGTGATTTGGGAAGATTATCCTTCCCCATCTCCAGGGAGGACTGAGTGCTGAGTATAAATTAGTAGTTTATGACTGGGGCCATTCTGCCCTCTAAGAGACATTTGACAATATCTGAGACATTTTTGATTATCATGATAAAGGTGTTACCACCGGCATCTAGTTAGTGATCAGAGGCCTGGAATGCTTCTAAGCTTCATGTAATACATGAGGCAGTCCCCACAAGAAATAATTATCTTGTCCAAAATGTCAATAGTACCATGGTTGAGACATCTTGGTCCAAACCAATCATGGTAACTTCCCAGAGGACAAATCATGTGGCAAAACTGTGGTCAGTGAGCACAAGAGAGATCCTGGGAGAAAAGAACTTTTACCCCTGATGCAGATAATAATGAAGACAAACTTCCATTCTTTCTGGCCTTTGGACATTAACATGGAAAGATGTAACAGCTGGAGCTTCAGTAGCTTGGTATCATTAATACGAAGAGAATGGCAACAAAAACAAAAACAAAACCTATATCCTCAGTGACATTGCTAAGTCTTGGAAATGACCCTGCAACCTCCTTAATGCTCCACACTTTTTATTGATGAAATAGTTTCATTTTATTTATTTATTTATTGAGTTGGAGTCTCACTCTATCGCCCAGGCTGGAGTACAGTGGTATGCTCACAGTCACTGCAGCCTTGACCTGCTGGGCTCAGGTGATCCTTCCACCTTAGTCATCCAAGTAGCTGGTACTACAGGTCCGCACAACCATGCCTGGCTAATTTCTTGATTTATTGTAAAGACAAGGTTTTGCCATGTGGCTCAGGCTGGTCTTGAACCTCTGAGCTCAAGCAATCCTCTCACCTTTGTCTCCTAAATGCTGGGATTACAGGTGTGAGCCACCTTGCCTGGCTGATAGTTTCATTTAAAATTTACTCTTAGTTCTTTTCCTATTATGTGTAGCATTTTAAAAATGTTAATGCAGAATGTTTACAGGCTCTCTACCCCATTCTCTTGATGTAGAAACTAAGACCTAAAATATTTAAGGAACTTGCTCAAGGTCACATAGTTTTTTTTAGCAGCACAACTGAGAGACTAGAAAGTCAACTGATATAACTCGGCCCCTGATGTATTTACAACGTTGTGTACTCAGGCAGGCTCTTCTGATTTTAAAGATTTTAAAGATCTTGTATTGGAACAACAATAATGACGGTAAACTGAGTATCTACTATGTGCCAGACCCTTTATATGTTTATCTTGAACTTTACAATCACTTTCCATGGTTGGTATTATTTTTTCCATTTTGCAGAACAAAGAAAAAAAAAAAAGGAAACCTGGAGAGGTTCAATGGCTTGTTCAAGGCCACAGTGAGAAGATGTCCATGAAATCAAACCCACGTCAGATCCTAGAGCTCACATTAATTCCACTATACCACACAGCCTCCCTTCCCAAGCATCAAAGCCTGCTAGACTTAATGACAGGGCTAGACCAAAATGGGGTACATCTAAAGGATGATGTTGTTTTAATATACTTTATCAAATGGACGATACTTCTTGGCAGTGATTTTAAGAGCAAACTGGCCGGGCGCCGTGGTTCACGCCTATAATCTCAGCACTTTGGGAGGCCGAGGTGAGAGGATTGCCTGAGCCTGTGGGTCTCATCAGCCTAGGCAACTTGATGAGACCTCCTCTCTACAATAAATCAAAAAGTTATCTGGGCATGGTGGTGCGTGCCTGTAGGTCCAGCTACTTGGAAGGCTGAGGTGGAAGGATCACACCTGAACCCAGCAGGTCGAGGCTGTGGTGGTCATGAGCGTGCCACTGCCCTCCAGCCTGAGATGCCAACTGAAAAAAAGAAAAAAAAAAGAGAGCAAACTAAAAAAGTAACATTGAGGAAGACAGTTCATATAAAACAACCCCCACCCTGCAGTAAGGAAAAGTGAGTTTTAGGCAGGTTGAGTATGGCATAAGAGTAAAGGACTTGATTCAAGGTCAGATTCTCTGGGGAGTTCCTCAGGTCTCTTTTTTGTGCGGTCAAACTTAGCAAGCTAACCATCAACATCATGATATTAGGAGCACAATAACTATCATTTCTTGTTTAGTTGCCAGTGTCAGTGCCGTGCTATTCTTCTTAATAAGGATGAAAAAGTTACAACTAATTTAGCTTACATAATTTCCTTTAGTCCTCTTAAAACTTAGTATTTACTTTTTTTATATATGTACCGTTTTTTGAGTCGGAGTCTCACTCTGTCGCCTAAGTTGGAGTGCAGTGGCATGCTCACAGCCACTGCAGCCTTGACCTGTTAGGCTCAGGTGATCCTTCCACCTCAGCCTTCCAAGTAGCTGGAACTACAGGTGCGTACCACCATGCCCAACTAATTTTTTTTATTTATTGTAGAGATGAGGTTTCACCAAGTTGCCCAGGCTGATCTTGAATCCGTGGGCTTAGGCAATCCTCTCACTTCGGCCTCCTAAAGTGCTGGGATTATAGGCATGAGTCATTGCGCCAGGCCTTTACCTTTAATTTTATTATTTTATTTCATTTTGAGTGGGAGTCTCACTGGAGAGGCTGGAGTACAGTGGAATGATCATGGCTCACCACAGCCTTGATATCCTCAAGCAATCCTTCTGCCTCAGCCTTCCAAGTAGTTGGGACTACAGGCACACACCACAACACCCAGCTAATTTTTCTTTTTAAAAAAAATTCTGTAGAAGTGAGGTCTCACTGTGTTGCCCAGATTGGTCTCGAACTCTTGGGCTCAAGCAATCCTCTGGCTTCGGCCTCCCAAAAGTGTTGTTTACCTTTCGTGGGTTACAGATCCAGCAAGCCCTTAGCCTAAGGCAATACAGTGAGTAGGTACAAGGAGACTCATTTTCTACTATACCTGTGGGTCTTTCTCTTGTCCATCCCCACCTCAGACCTGCCTGTTTCTGACTCTGTCTTTACTCCAGCTGAGACCCTGCTCTGAAGGCCACCCTCTCCTCTCCCTCACACTCATCTGTCATAGCTCAGATGAAATCCTGCATCCTTGGGAAAAATGTGTCTGTGACCACTTTAGTCCATAGCGTTTTCTCCCTTTCCTGATGCCTTAAAAGAAATTACCAGAACTTTATTAAGAACACATCGTCACACCTACATTGACTTATTTAAATTACCACTTAACATAAATAAGGCACACATACAATTTAAAAATACTTCCCTAAATAGCACCTTAGGTTAGGAAACAGAAAACCACCACTTGCTAGTTATGCAGCTCTGTTCAACCACTTTTTTTTGAATTGCAGTCCTACTCTGTTGCCCAGTCTGGAGTACAGTGGCATACTCACGGCCACCATAGACATGACCAGCTGGGCTCAGGAGATCCTTCCATCTCAGTTTTCCAAGTAGCTGAAACTGGGGCGTGCACCCCAGCACCAAAGGGGGTGTGTCTGGTTAATTTTTTGATTTATTATAGGGACGAGGTCTTGCCAAGTTACTCAACTGTTCTTGAACCCTGGGGCTCAGGCAATACTCTCACCTTGGCCTCCCAAAGTGCTGGGATTATAGTTATGAGTCACTGTGCCAGGCCAGAATAAATTTTAAAATTGTCACTCCAGCCTGAACGACAACTAAAAAAAAAAATTTGCATTATATCCACAATAAAAAACTATACAGCAATGAAAAAGAATAAATTTCAACTATAGGCAGTAATATGGATGAATTAAGGTTGAGGGAAAGAAGCCAGACACCAAAGGATATGTATGCTTCCATTTTTACAAGGGGGGGGACCCAAAAAAAATCATAATTTTTTTTGTTAAAAATTGTGTATCACCTTTTCCACATTGGCAAAATGTTTCCCTCTGAGGACTTTTTTCATCAAGGGAAACAAACAAAAAGTCACTTGGGGTAAGATCGGGTGAATAGGGATGGTGGCATATGGGGGTCATGCCGTTTTTTGGTGTAAAACTACGGTACACAGCCGGGCTTGGTATCTCAAGCCTGTAATCCCAGGGGATTGCCTGAGCTCAGGGGTTCCAGACCAGCCTGGGCAACTCGGCAAGACCTCATCTCTACAATAAATCAAAAAGTTAGCCGGGATTGACAGTGTGCACCTGTATTTCCCACTACTTGGAAAGCTGAGGCAGAAGGATCGCCTGAGCCCAGGAGGTCGATGCTGGGGTGGTCATGAGCATGCCACTGCCCTCCAGCCTGGGCAACAAAGTTAAACTCCAACCCAAAAACAAAAAACAAAACAAAAAAAACTGCTGAACACTCAGCACGGTGTGAGCAGGTGCATTTGTAGATCCCCCATCATGAAATGGGCAACTGCGTTGAAAGAATCTCCAAAAAAATCCACTAAAGCCAAATGCAGCCTCTCTCAACAAACACTGGCTGGTACACTGATGCCAATGGGTTCCTAGAACACTAACCTAGCGGGGGAAACCAGTACTACAAGGGGCCCGCCCTCCAAAAAAATAATTCCATGTTTTATTCTTTTTGGTTCCCCTTTGTATAAATAGAGAAATTGGCATAACCTAATCTATGGGTTACAAGTCAAGATGATAGTAACTATTGGAGACCGGTAGTGACAAAGAGAACACAAGAGATTTCTGAAGTGCTGGCAATATTCTGTTTCTTAACCTGGATGCTGATTTCAAGTATATGTGAAAATGAATCGAGCATATTTAGACATATTTGTACTTTTTTGTACATCAATATCTCAATGAATAGTTAAAATGCTAATTCCAGGGCCCCAGCCCATATTGACAGAATTGCCACTGTGTCTGTGTGTGTGTGTGTGTGTGTGTGTGTGTGTGTGTGTGTGTGTGTGTGTGTGTGTGTATAGAAGGGTTATGGACAAGGTCCTCTGGCATTTCCAGGCAGGGCATAGGGGAATACCCTTTTAGAAATAGGCCGCCCTTGAATGACATACATACTTCCTTCTTCGAGAGGCTTCTGTAAGCACTCTTGGCTAACTCCTTCTGTATTCTGTATAGTGCCTTGTTGTATATTCCCATGTTTTATTACAAGCAAAGAGGGACAGATCATTAAGAGGAATTATGGGTACCTCCAAATAGTGGCACTTGGGGCAACAGAGAGAGACAGCTCTGATAATGTGCCAGCTTATAAAATATGGCTAAATAAAATTAAATGTTTATGGGGTGACTAATGCATTATATCCCCAGGGGAATAAGTCAAGTGTTCACATTGCTGGATTTCTACTGAATCCTGGCTTCTCAGGGGAAGGATTGCTGGGTGGAGGCCAAAAGAATCTAGGGCTTTTCCTGGAAGGAAAAAGGGGAGATTCCATGACTGAGGCAGGGACAGGGGAGGACCAGCACTCTACCTCCAAGCCAAGTCTGTGTTGGTGTAAGAAAGCTGCTGTGGAGAGATTTATTCAGGTTACGCAGATGTGTTCACATTGTGTGTGCTTGCATTTAATAATCTAGAATAAAGTGGATGTAAAAGGGAAACTAGCAGTGAAATTTTTAATAAGCTCTGGGAAGGCCAAGACTGTATCTACCTGCTTCATCTTTGAACTCCCAGCACCTAGCACCTTGCCTGGCACTAAGAAAGCTCAATAAATCCATTCAATTATTCAACATCAATGTATTGAGTACTTACTCTAGGTTAGGTACCATTCTGAGCAGTTGAAACAAGAGACAGGAGTTCCTCTCCTTAAGCAACTTATATTCTAAGTGAGAGGAGATAGATAGAAGATAGATGCTAGATAGAGAAAGAGAGAGAAAGAGATAGATAGATAGATAGATAGACAGATAGATAGAATGTTCCATAGTGATAAGTACTTTGGGGAAAAATAAATCAGCGAGAAGAACAGGGATTGGAGGATTGAGAAGTGTTGCAATTTTACATGGAGATGTCAAAAAGGGTCTTACTGAAAATTTGAGTTAAGATCTTCAGGAGGAGCTGGGCTCAGTGGCTCAGCCTGTAATCCCGCGCCTTTGGGAGGCTGAGGTGAGTGGATTGCCTGAGCCTGCGGGTTCGAGACCCGCCTGGGCAGCGAGACCTCATCTCTACAATAAAACAAAAAATCAGCCGGATGCCTGTAGTTCCGGCTACTTGGAAGGCTGAGGCGGAAGGATCGCTGAAGCCCAGCAGGTCGAGGCAGTAATGGCTGGGAGTGGCCACTGTACTCCAGTTTGGGCGACAGAATGAGACTCCAACTCAAAAAAAAAAAACAAAAAACAAAGCAAACAAACAAAAAACAAAGATCTGCAGGAGGGCCGGGTGCAGTGACTCAAGCCTGTAATCCCAGCACTTTAGGAGACCAAGATGACAGGATTGCCTGAGCTCACAGGTCCAAGAACACCGTGGGCAGCTTAGTGAGACCTTATTTCTGCAGCAAATCAAAAAATTAGCCAGGTTTGGTAGCACATGCCTATTGTTCCAGCTACTTGGAAGGCTGAAGTGGAAGGATAGACTGAACCCAGCAGGTTGAGCGTGAGCATGCCACTGTACTCCAGCCTGAACAATGGAGTGAGACTCCAACTCAAAAAAAAAAAAAAAAAATCTGAAGGAGATGAGGGAAAAGCCTTCTAGACAGAGAACAGCAAGTGCAAAGGCCCTGAGGCAGGAGTATGCCTTGTGTGTTTTAGGATGTTAAGGAGCTAAAGTGGTTGATAAGGAGTGAATGAGAGGAGGGTAGTGAAAATAATATCAGACAAGTGGTGGGGCTTATTGGTTACTGTGAGGACTATGGTTTTAACTCTGAGTCAGATGGGAGCTATGGAAAGATTTTAAGAAAGGCAATAAACAAGCAGACTAAATATTGATTGGACAATTAGATATGACCTCTTTTACAGACTACGAAGTATTTTAGCATACATTATGATATTTGGTCTTCATAACTACCTTAAGAAGTAAGAAGCCGGGCTCGGTGGCTCAGCCTGTAATCCCGCACCTTTGGGAGGCTGAGGTGAG
>NW_007259586.1:914252-955836 GCF_000164805.1 Carlito syrichta | reverse complement strand
AGACCCGCCTGGGCAGCGAGACCTCATCTCTACAATAAATTAAAAAATCAGCCGGGTGTGTTAGCGCATGCCTGTAATTCTGGCTACTTGGAAGGCTGAGGCGGAAGGATCGCTGGAGCCCAGCAGGTCGAGGCTGCGGTGGCAGCTCAGGGTCTGAAGAAACACACAATGTGAATTCTGACTCAGATTTGAATCCTGACTCAGCCACATAAGAAATGGGACTTCATACAAGAGTCAGCCTCAGTTTCCCCTTCTCTACAATAGAGATAATATGGCTGTTGGGAGAGAGGATTAGATAACATTACCAATGTATATCACCAGTTAGTGTCCAACACATGTTGTACACAATAAATGATGTTTGTTGCTACATTTTCCAGCTGGAAAGAGCCACAGAGATCATTCAGTTTAGTGACTCCAGGGAGGTGCATCAGCATCCTCTGGTATGTAGAAAAATATACAGATTCTGGGGACAACCCCAGACCCACTGAATCCCTAATTCTGTTGCTTTGGAATCTCATTTCAATGATTAACTATTTAAAGTGACTGTATCAACAAAGTACAAGAATTGAGGTGAAGGCAACATGGATATAATAACTCAGCAAGTTACTTTAACCTCTCTGAACCTCACTTTTCTTTTCTTTCTTTCTTTTTTTGAATCAGAGTCTCACTCTGTCACCCAGGCATGCTTACGGCCATAGCAGCCTCGACCTGCTGGGTTCAGGCAATCCTTCCACCTCAGCCTTCCAAGTAGCTGGAACCACAGGTGCACACCACCACACATGGCTAATTTTTTGATTTATTGTAGAGATGAAGTCTTGCCAATTGCCCAGCCTAGTCTCAAACCCTGGGCTCAGGTAATCCCCTCGCTTCGGTCTCCCAAAGTGCTTAGATTGCAGGCTTGAGCCACCGTGCCCAGTCCTACTTTTTTTTATCTGCAAAGTGAAATAATAGAAACATAGACCATTGAGCGTTGTGAGAATGAGACACACAAAGCCAGGTCATCTCTACCTGGGACATAACAGTCCATTAAGTTTAGCACCTAAGAAAGGCACTTAAGGTGACATCGTTTTAATGAAATTAACTCACCATAAGAAAATAAAATTCATTTGCATTTCTCTGGTTTTCCACCTTTAAAATGTGATCAGGCATGATGGCTCATGCTTAAAATCCCAGTACTTTGGGAGATCGAGGCAGGAGGATTGCTTGAGCCCAGGAGTTCGAGATCAGACTTGGCAACATAGCAAGACCTTGTCTCTACAAGTAAATAAAAAATCAGTCAGGTATGGTGACACGCACCTGTAGTCCCAGTTACTTGGGAGGCTGAGGTGGAAGGATAGTCGTAGCCTAGAAGGTCGAGGTTGTGGTGACCTGTGTTCATGTCACTGGGAGAGAGAGACTCCGTCTCAAAAAACAAGCAAAAACAAAACAACACCAAAAAAGCCCCTTAATATTTATTATTATTAATAATTAATTAATTAGTTAATTTTTTTTTTTGAGTGAGAGTCTCACTCCAGTGCCCAGGCTGGAGAGCAGTGGCACGCTCACGGCCGCCCCAATGTCGACCTGCTGGACTCCAGCAATCCTTCTGCCTCAGCCTTCCGAGTGGCGGGAACTACAGGTGCGCGCTACCATGTCTGAATATTTTTTAAAAATTTATTGTAGAGACGAGATCTCGCCAAGTTGTCCGGGTTGATCTCGAACCCACGGGCTCAGGCAGTCCACTCACCTCAGCCTCCCAAAGTGCTGGGATTACAGGCTGAGCCACCCAGCCCGGCCCACCCCTTAACACTTAAAAGATCATCTAGGTACCATCCAAAGTCCCCCTACAGGCTCCCTGGGGTCACATGGATCATGTCCTTGGAGAAACACCGGGAGAGGGACAGACTGATGGAATGGTAGAGTTTCAAAATCGCATCTCTTGTTAGCGTTTCTGTCAAGACTGGGAAAGTGTGCAGTCTATTGCCTGGGACAGAGAGCGGGAAAAGGGTTGGTTTGTCCCAGGAAGGGTGAAAATAAACATGTTGGTGCCAAGCTCTTGAACATTTGCACAAGACAGGACACCTCATTGCGCATAGGACTACTTTTGCCTGGCAAGATCCCGCCAATTAAAGTGGTTGTCAAGCTGTGCGGGTTGGAGTCTACAAAAAAAAGCAGATCTGCAGAGCTTGAGATTTATGTTCTGGGAGAGCAGGAGCGCCACTCCGAATACACAACCCTTGTGGGTTCTTGGCTGACCCTCCTGGGTTCCTACTGATTTTTCCCTGCCTTCTTGAGTTAAATATTATTCAGGTATTTATGAAGCGGGAGCATAAAATTTGGCTGAGGTCCAGTGTTGTTCAGTGCAATCCACTTGCGCAAAGACCTGAAATATGCTGGAACACTAATTTTTGTTATTAAGTGAACAAAAATTGGAGAGAACCACACAGGATTGAATTCCATAAAAAGGTGTCCCATTTTAGAGATGAGGAAATGTAGTGAGAGTAAGCAACATGAGGTCCCATGGCTACCTAGCCCCAGAGCTTGACTCAGATCCCAAAATGCCTCATGTCAAAGCCGCATACAGATGTTCAGATAACAGAGGAGGTTTTAAAGACTAGAGAACCAGGGCAGCAGAGTGAGACCCAGTTTCTACAAAGAGTAAAAAATTAACTGAGTACAGTGGCGCACACCTGTAGTCCCAGCCACTCAGGAGGCTGAGGAGGGGGGAATCGCTTGAGCCCAGGATATGGAGGCTGTGGTGAGCTATGATCACGCCACTGTACTACAACCTGGGCATCAGAGCATGACTGTGTCAAAAAAAAAGAAAAAAAGAAAAAGCTGGGCATGGTGGCTCACGCCTGTAATCCCAGCACTTCGGAAGGCAGAGGAGAGAGGCTTGGAAGGCAGAGGATGGAAGATTGCCTGAGCCCAGGAGTTCGAGACCAGCCTGGGTAAAACTATTTATTTATTTATTTATTGTTGGAGTCTTATTCTGTTGCCCAGGCTGGAGTGCAGTGGCACACTCACGACCACCCCAGTGTCGACTTGCTAGGCTCCGGCAATCCCTCCGCCTTAGCCTCCCAGGTAGCCGGAACTACAGGTGTGGGCTACCATGCCCGCCTAATTTTTTTTTTTAATTGTAGAGACCAGGTCTCATTAAGTTGCCCGACGTGGTCTCAAACCCACATGCTCAGGCAATCCAGTAGCCACGGCCTCCCAAAGTGTTGGGATTACAGGCTGAGCCACCGATCCTGGTCTCTACAATAAATTAAAAAAAAAAAAAAAAAGCCAGGTGTGGTGGTGCATGCCTGTAGTTCTAGTTATTTGGAATACTGAGGCAGAAGGATCATTTGAGTCCAGCAAGTTGAGGCTATGGTGACCGTGCCACTGCACTCCAGTCTGGGCAACAGAGTGAGATTCAAACTCAAAAAAAAAAAGGCCGGCGCAGTGGCTCGCGTCTATAATCCCAGCACTTTGAGAGACTGAGGTGAGAGGATTGCCTGAGCTCATGTGTTCGAGACCAGCCCAGGCAACTTGATGAGACCTCATCTCTACAATAAATCAAAAAATTAGCTGGGCATGGTAGCGCGTGCCTATACTTCCAGCTACTTGGAAGGCTGAACCCAGCAGGTTGAGGCTGCGGTGGCCGTGAGTGTGTCACTGCACTCCAGATTGGGCAACAGAGTGAGACTCCAAAGCAAAAAAAAAAGGACAAAGAGGAAGACAACGGACTCTGAGGAAGGCTGCTCTATCCAGGGAATATGTGGAAACTGAGAAACTTCATGGTATCCTTCCTGGCATTGGTTTGGCAGATATTAAGTAATGTGAAACACAGGTATACAGCCATCTGGATCCACACATAACCGTGTGAGAGAATCACTAACACTGGAAGAAAGGTGGCATGTTTCTTATGGAATTAGCTCCTCAGTCAGTGGCATACCTACAGTGGACTTACTTGCATCATGCTGCTGTTGGGAAGAGTTAGCCTAAGCCACCTGGCTAAGCCTCAAACAATAGTGAAATTTGGAAAGGACCAATCAAGGGAGTATTGCCAATTCATTTCCCTGTTAGTAGTTCACATGAAATGCCTACTCAATTGTCGGTATCACCTTCGAAGGATGGTCAAGTGTTCAGGTAAAATTCAGATATTCAAATTGTTCAGAAGGCCAGGCGTGGTGGATAACACCTGTAATCCCAGCACTTTGGGACGACAAGGTGGGAGGATCGCTTGAGGCCAGGAGCTTGAGACCAGCCTAGGCAACAAAAATTTTTTTTGAAAAACCATGCAAACAGCCAGGCATGGTAGCTCACACCTATAATCCCAGTACTTTGGGAGGTGGAGGTGAGAGGATTGCCTGAGCTTAGGGGTTCGAGACCAGCCTGGGCAACAGACCTCGTCTCTACAATAAATCAACAAATTAGCCAGGTGTGATGGTTCTCGCCTGTGGTTCCAGCTACTGGAAGGCTGAGGCAGAGGGATCATCTGAGCCCAGCAGGTCGAGGTTGTGGTGGCTGTGAGTGTGCCACTGTACTCCAGCCTGGAGAGCAGAATCTTGGCATTCTCAGATGTGACATTTAATAATAATAATGATGATAATATGAAGATAGCTCTTAATATGTGCCAGACACCATTTTAAGAAATTTTCACATGTAACTCATTGAACCTCTGAGGACACCATTATCATACCTATTTTACTGATACAGTAGCTGAAAAAGAGCAGTAAACTCTCTCAGGATTGCACATGTGCTAGGTGGCAGAGCTTGGCTTTAAACTGGGACAGATTGGCTTCACAATATTCAGTCTTCATGAGTCATTCTGAAAACCCTTGATATAGAGCCATTTGCTATTCCTTCAGAGACATGAATTCACATTCACTTGTTCTGAGGGGTCTTGTGCAAGAGGAAAGTCACTTATCTAGTGACTGAGCCCAGCTCGTTGAACAATATCTGAATCACAAAAAAGTTTTGCTGTTTTCTAGTCAACATAATGTAGGCCTTTTATGGGAGACTTATATGCCACAGTAGATGCAATAATTATGATGGTTTTGATGACAAGTAACACAAATATCAACTAACAATCATTAAAAAAGTAAAGACAAGCTGGCTGCCGTGGCTTTCCCCTGTAATTCCAGCACTTTGTGATGCAGAGGGAGGTGAGAGGATTACCTCAGCTCAGGGGTTCCAGACCAGTCTGAGAAACATGGCGAGACCTTGTCTCTACAATACATCAAAAAATCAGCCGGGCATGTTGGCACATGCCTGTGGTTCCAGCTATTTGAAAGGCTGAGGCAGAAGGATCGCCTGAGTCCAGAAGATCGAGGCTGTGGAAGCCATGAGCATGCCATTGCACTCCAGTCTGGGCAACAGAATGAGACCCCAACTCAATAAATAAATGAATGAATGAATGACAGAGCAAGACTCCAACTCAATAAAAGAATGAATAAATAAATAAATAAAAGTAAAGACAATTGGCCAAATGTGGTGAGGCAGGAGGCTCTCTTGAGCCCAGGAATTCAAGACCAGCCTGGGCAACAGAACAAGACTGTCTCTACAAAAAAAAAAAAAAAAAATTAACCAGACTTGACAGTACCTGACTTGTAGTCCTTGCTGCTGAGGAGGCTGAGGTGGGAGGATCGCTTGAGCCCAGTAGTTCAAGGTTACAATGAGCTATAATTGTGCCACTGCACTCCAGCCTGGGCAACCCTCTTTGAAAAGAAAAAAAAAAAAAAGAAAGTAAAGACAATTAACTTTTACATGTAACAGGAAGTCTAGAGAGAGATGGTTTTAGGTTGGTATAGTAGCTCAAAGATCCTCAGCATGTTGGTACTGTCTCCCCTCATGATCCCAAGATGGCTTCAGCAGTTCCAAGCACCACATCTTCATACTCCAGCATTCCAGGAGGAAATGAGTGAGACGGGAGAAAATACTTCCTAGAAGTTCCCTCACCTCTTTCTTGTCACTTTTCACTGTCCAGAACTATGTTACATGTCAACTCCAGTGTGAGGTTCTCAGCCTCAACCATTATTGACATTTTGGGCCAGATAATTCTTTGTTGTGGAAGGCTATCCTGGGTATTGCAGGGAAGGTAGCAGCATCCCTGGCCCACTAGATGCCAGAAGGACATTCCCAGTTAGGACAACCAGTAATGTCTCCCCAAATGCTGTGTGTGTGTGTGTGTGTGTGTGTGTGTGTGTGTGTGTGTGTGTGTGTGTGTAAAATCACCTGGGGGTTGAGAACCATTACCCTAGACCAACAACCGGCAAAAAGAAATGGGATAGTCATAACTGACTTAGACCAGTCATCAGTTATTCTGTGGGCTGGGCACACTCCTGCCTGAAAAGAGAACTATTTGGAAGAGGGGTAAGGACTGTGGGTTTGGCGATCATTCCCATGTTGCTTTGTTGTCCTTCAAACAAATGCTCTTATGGGTAGTCTGAGGGGAGAACTGAGAAGGAGGTTTTCTCTCTTCTCACTTCCAAGAAACCATTCATGTGACATGTTGGGAAGAATCAGGTCATAGAAATGGGAGTCTCAATGATATTTAAGCTCCAGCGTTGGTGGCCACAGGAAAGCAATAGAAAATTAGGATAGCCAATCATTTTATTTAGAAAATCTATACCAAGTTGCTTTCTTTTTTGTTTTTGAGTTGGAGTCTCACTCTGTTGCCCAGACTGGAGTGCAGCGGCCGCGCCAGGCCACTGCAGCCTCTACCTGCTGGACTCCAGCAATCCTTCCGCCTCAGCCCTCCAAGTAGCTGGAACTACAGGCGCACGCTACCACGCCCAGCTCATTTTGATTTATTGTAGAGATGAGGTCTCACCAAGTTGCCCAGGCAGGTCTCGAACCCACGGGCTCAGGCAATCCACTCACCTCAGGCTCCCAAAGCGTGGGATTACAGGCTGAGCCACTGAGCCCAACTAAATTGCTTTCTTTAGGACATTCCTTTCTTTCTATTTTTTCCTTGTCTCCTCTCCCAATCTCCCCCACCCCCTTTTAAAGACAAATTTATATTTGTCTGGGGACATTTGGTAAATAAGGACTTTAAAAGAAAAAATCTTAAAATTTGATTCTCAATTACGTGCCTTGGACATTTATTTTCAGAAATTAGGATTATGGTTGTATCAAGCTAATGTAAAAAAAATACTTGTCTGTTTTGTAACTAAACACACACATACACACAACCATTCCAAACTTTTCAAACTGGTTGTTTGAAAACCATTGGTAAACACTATCAAGTTGGTCGCCCAAGGTCATTTCAGTATTAACATTTCAACCAGTCATTTTCAGCTAGGAAACATACTTGGATTTAAAGGGTTACAAGGTGTGAGTTCTCTGGGTCTTAAAGAACTGTATTTCAGATCATGGTTTTCATCAAAGTCATTTTCTACGTTTTTATAAACATGCTTAATAAGAACAAATTTAAATAGCCAAAACAATATGAAAAATTGCTCTAAATATGGAAACATTGGAATGAATGCTATGTTTTAAAGATACTCACTTATGAAAACACTAATTATAAAGCCAGCACTGTGTGTCTTAGAGGAAGGAGATGCTTCGTGACTGCTTTCTAAAAATACTGTTTCTCTCTATCCTTTAGTGGTCAGAATGAAAGACTATTGAGAATTCCCAAATGAGAACCTGGCTTTCATTATTAAAGGGAAGACTCAGAGTAAATAATGAAATTACTTACATTAGGGCCGCAGACTCCAATGAAGGCTGAAAACTAATTGTAATAAATGAAAATTCTGTTATTTTAATCCCCTGAAGCCCCGGAGGCATAAATACTTCAGGAATTGATTATCTTTTACTCAGATACCTTATAATGATTCAGCACAACAAAATTATAAATACTTCAGTTCTGAGTAACATTAAATTGGGAGCAGATTTGATCCTTCTGCCCAAAGTCAGCTTGTCTCAAGAGTCAGCAATATCAGGATGCGCTTCAGTGGAAAAGTTTATCCTGAATTGATTGGAGCAGAGAAAACAAAACCTGATATATGTGTTTTTCAATTCCCACCCTGCATCATATGCTCAGTGTACTTTTTCCCCTCATTGCAATTTTTTCAAGATCTGATTTAAATATCTGATTTGAAAATGAGGTTAATCAGATTTTGGAGGACTAATAAGAAAGAACAACCATAAGGTCTCACACACACACACACACACACACACACACACACACACACACACAGTCAATTCCATTATTCTGTGGTAGTTACATGCTATAAAGCAAACACTGAATTAGCAAATCATTGCCCCTAGGGGAAATACAGGGCTAGGTTTCTGCAAGCCTCTGGTCACATTATTGTTAACTGATCAACATATAACTAGGTTTTATGTGCGTTTCTGTTTAAAGGCACCTTATTTAATATACAGTGTAGATCCATTAACATTGAATTCACAGCCTACAATACCATAACTCACCTCTGCATTTCAAAACTTATCTAGCACACATTTTCTCTGCAAAGCACATCACACATATAAGATAACATATCAGCACTATGGCTGGGGGTATGAGTTTTGTGGGGTACAGTTAAGGGTTAGGTGTACAATTACGTTTCATTCAGGCACCCTGTTGATAAGAGGTGGTTTCCCATCCCCAGACAGATATTTGCTACTGTTAATCCCATTCCACCCTCCCATAGTTTCCCAGCACTGTCAGTCATTTTCTTATAGTATTACATTGGATGTTCAAGGTCCATTATATGAGTGAGAACATGTGCTATTCGGATCTTTGTTTCTGTGAGAGGTTGCTCAGTATTATAGACTCTAGTTCCATCCAGGTTGCTGCGGGGGCGGGGGGGTATGACTTTTAAACAGCAAAGTCACCAACAAAAAGCACAAAAGTGTGAAAAACATGGCGCTAAACAGACCTTGCAAAGAACCCTTGTTTAAAGCATGAGAGCTGAAAAAGTCAAGTATTGCCTTGTCCGACCTCAGCTGGGGACAAGCACACTGAGGGACTCCAATTTCTCACCTCTTTGGGCATGTCTATGACTAATCAGGAAAGTGTCACAGTATTGATCTGGGGGTTACAAACATGTATATGTACACACACATATATAGATTCATTCATATACGGGGGTGCCAAAAAATGTACACACATTTTAAGAAAGGAAAAAGACTGTATTAAAATTGTAATACTCAAAAAGATGAATAAAAGTCATGTTTGAACTTCTGCAATTACAAGAGGTGCTCGATGTGGTTACCAGCAGCGTCCATACACTTCAGATTATGGAAAACATCTCTTAAATGTGCATACATTTTTTTTCACACCCCCCAGTATATATCGTTTGATGTACAAAAAATTGGTTCTCTGTTCACTGCAAATAAATGAAGGGAAACAATCTCTCTACTGGGCTTTCATATGAAACCCTCAAGTTGGGAGTGGGTGGAATTTAGGAATGGTTTTGAGGCTGTGGAAGATTAAAAGAGGGGAGAGAACAGGATGGACCAATTGTCTAGACTATAACGTTCTTAGAAAGTGGCAAATAGTCCTGCACATTTTTAAGGCACATCTAAGGCTCTCCAGCCAGAGAGTTACTTACTAGATGGGAGAACTTGGGCTAAGCATGTGCCTCAGTTTTCTCAAGTATGAAATAGGATGAATTTTGGAGCACACCTCTTTGAGTTGCTGAGAGGATCAAATGAGATAATCCATTAAAATTAAATTAGAAAGCACAAATCTTTGTTGATACAACCAGATAACTCCTGATGAGATACAATCTGTGAAACATACAACCCAACAATGACATGCTATTGTCAAAAAAAGTGAACCCTAATCAAACCTCCAGAGCCAACCAAGAGACAGAGAGAGCGAGCTGCAGTACTAGGCTTAGGAGATCATTCCTTAGGAAAGGTACCCCTGGTACTGGGACAGGAAATCATTTCTGAGAAGCCAGCCCGCTGCTAGCATGGGTTAATCACTATAATTGCTCATTGCAGCTATTAATAATCACCAGTTATTCAGTTATGAGGTAATTAATTCACCACTAGTAAATAGAGGTACTTAGTAAGGAATTAAGTACCTCACCTAAGGCCATCCTTAGAATAAGGGCAGAAAACATGGTAATCTAATTTAGAGACTGCTCTCTTCCAGGTCAACTCAAGGAACACCTGGATGGAAGGATCTGGATGAGGATGTCATACCTTACATTGTAGAATGTCCTCAGAGGGCTGATATCTATGTGTCAGGAAGAGCTGTGTTGTTACTTGACAGTGTGAGTTATATAACCTATCCTGACTCTCTTTTTGTGTTAATTGCTGGAAAGCTCAGAGTCAAATTTGTGACTTGCCTATTCAGGTTTTTATGGTATTCATTTCTGAAATAAGTCTCATTCTTAGCTCCTTACTTGTGTTTTTATTTCTTTTGGCTTACCTACTTAAACAAAGCAAAACAAAACTTCCCCACCCTGCTCTTATGAAAAAATAATACTTTTGTTTACTCTCAAAAATTAATTTGTAGATATAAAACACAGATAAACAAACACAAAATTAGTAAAAATCACTTGCTAATTTCTCTCAGAGAGAACCACCATTTATGTAATATCTCTCCCTCCCCTTGTCCTATGGTCTCACATATATTTTACAAAAATGAGATAATATCATAAATAGTGTTTTACAACTGTCCTTCTCTTCACCCGCACTTACTACATCATGTGTATCTTTCTAGATAATTTTTTTTTTGAGTTGGAGTCTCACTCTGTCGCCCAGGCTGGAGTGCAGTGGCATGTGCATGGCCACCGCAGCCTCGAACTACTGGGGCTCAGGTGATCCTTCTGCCTCAGCTTTCCAAGTAGCTGGAACTACAGGTGCGCGCCACCACGTCTGGCTTATTTTTTTATTTATTGTAGAGTCGAGGTTTCACCAAGTTGCCCAGGCTGGCCTCGAATCCTTGAGCTCAGGCAATCCTCTAGCTTCAGTCTCCCAAAGTGCTGGAATTATAGACATGAGCCACTGCTCCAGGCCTCTTTCTAGATCATTAACTGCCTTAACTAGTAGATATCCCATAATTTATTTAACCAATGCAAGATTGTTGAATTTGAGACTGTTTCCAAATGTTCCCTTTTATTAAGAAAGTAATAAAATTTTGAATCCTTATATGTATATTAATTTTTCTCTCAGTTAAAATGTGTAGAAGTCCTCATTGGCTTTTAACTTATGTTGTTACATTTAATGTCTCCTATCAAACACCTTTAAATACTTTCTGGAACAAGCTGAGAATTAGAGAGATAGTCTAATGGGACTAGCTCTTGCTCAGCACAACCTTTCATCAGTTAACTGGGATTAACAGCACCACTTTTACACTTAGGTTTTCTCTGAAAAACTCAAGATACAAACGATGATAAGAGATGGTCTCTGTTCTCATGGGGTTTAGATTTGACTAGGCAAAACAGATATGCTACAAGTAAGTGCAGAGTGGCATAAGGTTGGAGACAAGTTTATATCAAATAAGGTGGTATCGGAAAGGTGTCTAAAACAACAAAACACGAGGACAGGTTGATGCATTCAATAAATATTTACTGTGCCAATTGTGCTGTGTGCCCCGTGTGGGGGATACATTGGCGAATAAGCCATGGTCTTTGCCCTCAAGGAACATACAGTGAATGGACAATGGTGGGGGATCAGGGTACTTACAGATGATTGCAAAACAGCCTGGCCAGTGTACTTAGAGACACACAGGCTCTTCGGAAGTTTGGAGGCTGGCCTTGTAAGTGAGGAAGGGGGCCAAAGAAAGGCTTCCTGGAGTTGAGCCTAAAGGACAAAAAGGAGAAAGCCAAGTACGAGAGAGGATGGTCCAGTAACAAAAAGACCTTTTGCAGAGAGCAGTGGATTCAAACTTTCTGCCTTTAATCGATGCTGAGAAGTTCATTTTAAATCTTGATCTAGTATAGGCATGATTTTATATATGAGAGAAACAACCTGAATCAATGATCTAATACATGCAAAATAATTTTACCTTCGATTTTAATTCATTAAAAAAAAGTATGGTTGCAATCCACTAAATTGTTTTTGTGACCCACTAATGAGTGCTTGTGTGCAGATTGAATATTACAGGCCTTAATTGAAGATGGGCTTAGCGCTGGACAAAGCAAAAAATCAGATTCAAGTAGCGGCTTAGAAGTCTCTGATCAGCCAGGTCAGGAAAAGGTCCTTGAAAAGCCCCTCTTAGCTTGCAAATGAAAGCGTAAATAGGCTTCAATTGTCTTGGAAAAGAGAAGAAAGAACACCCTTTTGTTCTTTGGAGTGGTTTACTAAAAGCTCCCTCGTGCTTTGTTATGGAGAGCTGGTCCCGAGGAGAAGTAGCCTTGAGAAATTGCCTCAACTCCCTTTCCCTCAACATTCTGAATTTTAGAAAGCTGGGTCCTTCACAATGGACCCATAGCAAGACAGGGAAATGGAGTCCCTAAGATAAAATTACCTTGGGGAAATCCACAGTAAGGATTAGGTTCAACCCAAAGGGCTGAGACCTTCCCAAAGGTGAGGTGGTTTGGGCACAGCGTGTGGATGCTGGTCTGAACTCCCAGGGATCCAGCCATTGCTGCACAGTGGATGGGCTTTGGTGAAAAATGACTGGCCGGCTTGGTGGCTGACACCTGTATCCTAGCACTTTGGGAGGCAGAGGTGAGAGGATTGCCTGGGCCCCGGGTTTCGAGACAAGCCTGAGCAACTTGGCGAGACCTCATCTCTAAAAAAAAAAAAAAAATTAGTCAGGCATGGTAGTGCATGCCTGTGGAAGGCTAGAGGCTGCAGTGGCCATGAGCATGCATCCAATGCATTCCAGCCTGGGAGACAGAGTGAGACTCTGACTCAAAAAAAAAAAAAAATACTTATAGACTCGGGTTCTTGGTCAGTTATGTATGTGGGGAGACGTCTCAAAAGAACGATACAGGACATCTTGTGATTAAAGCAGAGCTTAGCTTTAAGAACCATGATCAGGCCGTAGCTCACGCCTGTAATCCTAGCACTCTGGGAGGCTGAAGTGGGAGGTTTGCTAGAGTCCAGGAGTTAAAGAGTAGACTGGACAACATAGGGAGTCCTCGATTCTTAAAAAAATTACCTGGGCATGGTGGCACCATCCAGCTACTCAGAAGGTGGAGGTGGAAGGATCGCCCAAACCTAGGTCATGGCTGCAGAGTGAGACCCTGACTCAACAAAACAAAACAAAATAAACTGTGTGATTAGATGTCTGAGTTTGTAGAGCAGGTGTGTATGCCAATACCATGTGGAATTTAGCTTAGCGCCATCTAACTGGGCCCAAATTCTTAAGCACTCCACCAGCGGTTCTTCAAGTGTGGACCTCTGGCCAGAAGAACTTGTTAAAAACGCAAATTCTCAGATCCCCTTCAAGACCTACTGAATCAGAAACTCAGAGAGTGGGGGCTCAGGCAATCTGTTTCCACAGACTCTAGGAGATTCTGAGGCATGCTAAAGTCTGACACCTATGGTTTATTGGTTCCCCCTTCTCCCCACCTTCCTCTTCTTTTAGCATTCTTCCCTGTACCTTGGCTGCCTCTCCAATATATTAAAACAATATTTGAGACAAGCCATTTCATTGAGAAATAAGGAAAGAGAACACTGAAGGCTCTGCTAAAGAGCTGGGGTTTAGTTCGCTGTTGGAAGTTGCTAGCATTTGAACGGATGGGGAGCAAACAAGAGGGTAATTTGGGTGGTGGAGGAGAGCAGCCAGTAGCTTAGAGAGAGAAAGGAACAAGGCCGGACACAGTCAGTGTGGCTGGAGGTAAAGCAGGCATACATTAGGGGGCAACGGAGCTGCAGAGTTAGGTTAGGATTGGCCTGAGTGGGCCGTGAACTGTAGCATTAGACATGAATGCTTTATCTAGTAGATAGTAGGGATGTGTGGGGGGTTTGTTAATGGAGTCCTAGCAATGCATTGTTTTCTTTTTTTTTCTTTTTTTTTTTTTGAGTGGGAGTCTCACTTCGTCGCCCAGGCTGGAGTGCAGTGGCACACTCACATCCACTCCAGCGTTGACCTGCTGGGTTCCAATGATCCTTCCACCTCACCCTTCCTAGTAACCGGAACTACAGATGTGCACTACCACACTCAGCTATTTTTATTTTATCATAGAGATGAGGTCTCACTAAATTGCCCAGGCTGGTCTCGAACCCGCAGGCTCAGGCAATCCACTCGCCTTGGCCTACCAAAGTGCTGGGATTACAAACTGAGCCACCGAGCCCGGCCAATGCATTGTTTTCAAAGGAAAAAGTCGATGACCACTTGTATACCTAATCATGAATCGTACCCCACATCTTTAAAATTTAAAAAATGGGTGGCAACCCCTTGGGTCCCCTCCCACTGTGGGAGCTTTTCTGTCCTCTCAATAAATCTGCTTTCTCACTTTAAAAAAACAAAAGAAAAGGCAATAACATGAATTTGGTAGCTCACTGTGCTGTGCTACACACCAGCTTCCGTGTATATTTTTGTTGCCTTCCAACAACTCAGTGAGGCCTGAGTATAATTCTCATTTTCTTTCTTTTTTTGAGTCAGTCTCACTCTTTTGCCCACGCTGGAGTGCAGTGGCATGCTCACGACCACCAACGGCCTCTACCTGTTGGGTTCAGGTGATCCTTCTGCTTTAGTCTTCCAAGTAGCTGAAACTACAGGTGTGTGTCACCTTGCCTGGCTAAATTTTTGATTTATTGTAGAGACAAGTCTTGACAAGTTGCCCAGGCTGGTCTCAAACTCCTGAGCTCAGGCAATCCTCTTGCCCCTACCTCCCAAAGTGCTGAGATTACAGGCATGTGCCACCGCGCCCACTCTGTTGCCCCGGCTGGAGGGCAGTGACACACTGCTCACAGCCACTACAGCCCGGACCTGCAGGGCTTAGGTGAACCTCCTACCTCAGCCTTCCATGTAGCCTGGAACTACAGGCATGAACCACCACCCCTGGCTAATTTTGTGATTAATTGTATAGACGAGGTCTTGCCAAGTTGCCCAGACTGGTCTTAAACCTGTGAGCTCAGACAATCCTCTCACCTCAGCCTCCCAAAGTGCTGGGATTATAGGTGTGAGCCACAGCACTCGACCTTCTTTACTTTTTTAATGTCCCAAAATAGAATCTTTATTTATTCAGATGCTAGGTTGCTGGGAGTGGAGGGAAGGGAATTTGGCCAGCAGCAGGAAAGAGGTGATGTTAGAAGGCTGTTTGCATGCGGTGATCTTGGTCTCCTGTAGCCAATGACAAGTGGGGTACTGGACTTTGTAGGCAGAAATGTCTTTTGGGATTAAAAGGACATAACACGGAGTCAATATACTCATTGAGCAGCCTATTTTAACCTTGCCTAATCTGTCATGTTTCTCTAGCAGTTCATTTTACCTTGTAATCACTAGCTAAGGACAGAACCGGTTTCTCAGAGGTAGCTATTGATAATTGCTTTACAACTCCCTCCCCAACTTGTTTTGTCAACAAATTAACCTAATCAGTCCTTCATGACCTTCATGGCAGACCTCATCAACATGGCAACAGTCACGTGATTAACCTACCCGTCTGCCTGCCATCCATTACCTGACATCAGTACCTGTACATACCTGTCCTCCGTGATGACATGGAACAGACCACCACTCATTCACCTTGGTGACCTTCTCCCATCAAAAGGAAAGTTTAAAAAGGATTTTACTCAGAGTGGCTAGTCACCGTTGCTCTACTAAATTCTGGTGTGACCATGTGCTCTTTGAGCTATGGCTGCCACCAAGTTTTCTAAGCTTTGTCCCTCTCTCCTACATTCAGGAGGTGAATCTCCTCTCTCTCTAATCTACTTTCTAAATAAACTATATTTTCCAGTCTAACTTCTGTACAATTCTTTGCATCTTTCACTTGGTACTGGATCGCACAACCCCACCCTGGAGGGTGTGACCTAACATTTTGGAGGCACTGTGGTGAGATCTTGAACCTAACAGGGATCCACCCTGGCGAGGTGCTCTTGGCAATAGATCATTCCACACTGTTTAGTAACTGCCCAGGGGAGGGTCTCTTTCTCCATTAGGCTGTGATTCTTCCTCCAGGAAGGGTCTTGCTTGGCACATGACTACATCCAGCTGAGAGCTCATGGTGGGGAGAGAGGAGGCAGCGCTTTGGGCCTTGGTCTCCAAATCTGCAGTGGCCTTCTGAATCTAACCTATGCATGTTTTAGAAAAACATGTAAATGGTAAGGGAAATAGAAGAGAGACAGAGAAAGGAACAGAGAGAAAGGCAGAAAGACAGTGAAGGAGAGCAAGCTGACATGACAGAAAGAGAGAGGGAGGGAAGTTAAAAGATGAGAGGGAAGAGAGAGAGAAAGGAAAGAGAAGATAAGGGAGAGAGAGAAGGGAAAGGGAAGAGAAAAGGAAGAGAGAGAAGAAGAGAAGGCAGAAAGAGAGGGAAAAAAGAAGAAAGAGGAAAGAGAGTAGAGAAAAAAAGAGAAAAGAAAGTGACAAAAAAAGAGAAGGAAGAGAGAGAGAGAGAGACACAGAGAGAAGATGAAGAAAGGAAAGAAAGGAGAGGAGTGAGAGAAGAGAAAAACAGGAAGAAAGAAAGAGAGGGGAGAAAGAGAAAGAGAGGAGAAAGCACATAGAAGGAAAAGAGAGAGGGGGAAAAGAGTGGAGAAAGAGAGGGAGAGACAAGAGAGAGAAGAAAGGGGAGACAAAGGAAGAGAGAGAAGAGAAAGGGTGCAGAGAGAGACAGAAAAGAGGAGAGAGGAGAAGAAGGAAAAGGGAGAAAAGAGAGAGGAGAAAGAGAGAGAGAGAGAGAGAGAGAGAAGAGAAGGAAAAGAAAGAGGAGAAAAAGACAAAGAGGAGGAGAGAGGCTGGGAATAATCCCCATTTTTCACATGAGGAAACTGAAGCTTGGAAAAGGTCCCACCACTAGCCACTGACAGACCCGGATTCAAATGCAGATACCAGTTACAGGACAATGCTCTCAACCACAGTTTTCAACACAATGTCTCTTAAACTCTTTCAGACTGAGTCAGAAATGTAAATTATGTTACATACAAAAGTACTAGGAACAACACATCTTTTTTTGTTTGTTTGTTTCTCTTCTATTTTCTTCTGTGCTTCTATTTCTTTTTAAACAAGTGTTTAGTTATAGCTCACCAAATTGGTTTCACATCCCACTAATGATTGGGTTGTAACCCACAGTTTGAAAAACTGCATGAAAACACTACATCACAAAGAAAAAGCCAACCAATGTGAAATAAATAGCAAGAATGTAAGACATAACAGATGTCATTTAAGTACATAATTGTTGGGAGTAGGGGAGGAGTGTTATGGTCAAAGATTCAAGGGAGAGGGAGAGGGAGATAGAGAGAGAGAGGGTGCGTGTGAGGGCAAGAGGAAGAGATATTGATTGAAATAGGGGAGGTAAGAGAACTGAGGTTTACAAGGAAAGAAGGAATGCATAGTTCTAAGCCTCAAGAATGAAATAGAATTCAGAGAAAAAAAATCAGGGAAGGACACTCCAATAATTCCTAGGCTCTGAGAGATTCAAATCAGAATTACTAAATCTCAGAATTCTCATGCATAAAATGGGATAATAATTGTCCTTACCTGAAGGGGTTACTGTGAGACTAGAAGGCAATAATGCATGTCCCCCGTTTTGTTTGCACTTGGTCACTCTTTATCTGTGATATGAGGAGAACCACATAAATAATAATAAAAAAAATTTAGTAGCCACATTAAAAAAATTAAAAACAGGTGAAATTAATTTTTAAATTATATTTTATCCAACCCAGGATATCCAAAATGTCATTTCAACGTGCAATCCATGTAAAAAAATTGTTAACAAGATAATATACATTTGTTTTCATAGTGTGTCTTTGGAATCCAATATATATTTTACACTTGCAATGCATCTAAATTTGACTGGCCACATTTCTGGTGTTCTGTTGCCACGTATGGCTCTTGGCTGCTTTAGAGGGCAGGGTGGGACCTAGCAAAGAGTGCTCTGTAAGTATCACTGCTATTATGATGATGATGATCATTGTTATTCAGTGTTAAGCAATAGGAGTTGGGACCCTTTTATGGTTGGGCAGTGGTGGTGGTGTGGAGTGGAGCAGAGGAACACCCTCTTTTCTATTTCCAGAATGTCTGCCTGCTGGTATTTCAGTGCAGCGGAGACCTCCAGCCAGTTAAGCCTGTGGGTCCTAGAGTGTGGCCCATGGGGGCCCGTGGTGTGAGCCACAGCCACAGACTGTTCAAGTCTCCATGCTTATTATACAGCCATGTTTATACTTTTGTTTCTGGTATGAATTACTAATTTACTTATGATATTTAATAAAAACCAGACATCACCTCATCAGTGTTTAAACAAAAACAGTGCAATTCATCTGATGAATTCTGGTGAGGTCGTCTGTCTTCTGCTGTTGGATTTGGAGGGTGGTTGTGGGCATGCGCTCCATGGGGCCTTGGGCCTCAGAGAGGCCTTTCTTGCAGGTGGATGTCTGCTGAGTCTCTATGGAGAAAGGTGGGATCCAAGAGTGGGGCTGTGGAACCCGGACTGTAGCTGGGTAGGGGAAGCGAGGATGTTCACTCAGGCTGGTTGGCATGTGTGCCCACAAGAGCTAGGGCCAGTGCATGGCTCCGAGTGAGAGTTTCAGAGGTGCCGAGCCCTTTACAAGCACTTCCAACTCCACTCTGAGGTGCCCATTTTTCAGAGGAGAAAACTGCAGCTCAGAGAAGCCAGGCAAGTTGCCCAGCTCCATAAGTGGCTCTCTTGGTCTACACAGACCTAAATCAAGTGATGACCGAACAGAATGGCATCTCCCTAAGAGTGTCTGAATTCACAGCCTCTGATCTAAACCCCTTTGCCTGCAGGTCCTTCCTTGCTAGAGCCATATTCTTGTTGGCATGGTTTTCTCCTGATCTGGAAGCTGACTACGAAGTCTGGTCAAACTCTTTTCTCGCTTGTGAAAGAAAAGTACTTTCTCAAGTGAGCTGAACAGGTCTGAGGGTAGCAGTGGATGCAGGATTTCCAGCTCTCAGGGAGGAGTAGGCGGGAGGTCGGTTCCCAGGCGGTTCCCAGGCGGGAGGTCGGTTCCCATCCAGTCCCTCCTTATTCTGCCAAAGGTCGGAGGCATCCCTCTCTGGAGGAGGAGGAGAGCAAGTGCTGTCATATTCCAATCTAAAGCTGTGGCTGTCACACCACCTACCACGCTTTGGCCATATTCTCTTTCCTTTGGTTTCTTGAATTTGCCAACCTCTTCCCTGTCTTTGGGCCTCTGAGTTCACTCTCTTTTCCCAGGCCTCAGTTGAGAATGTCATCTTCTGAGTCACCTATTTGACCACCCCACATAATTAGCTCTGTACCACTGCAATGTTTCCTTTCAGCCATTTATTGTATACTTATATTTGTTGGTTTCCTTGTTAACTGTCTGACTCCCCAGTAGAATGTTAGGTTCTTCAAGGGCAGAGAACACGTTTATTTGGTTTACTAATGACTTTTTCATGCTTAGCACAGTGCCTGGCTCCAAATAGGATCTCAGTAAATATTTCTTGTGCAAATGAACAAATCAAGATGGAGATCCTTCAAGATTCATAAGCACTGTGTGAACCTGGGCGAGTTCCTTCTCTGAGTCTCAGTTGTCACATCTGTAAAATGGCCTCCAGATGACCTCTAAGCTCCCTTCCAGCTTTGAAATTCCACAGCTCTCTGATCTGATATGGAAAACTGCTGAACCCCACCCCATTCAGTTATTTTGCCTTTATCGCCCAAGAATTTCTTTAGAAAATGGGGTGGGGATGTTCTAAGTAGAACCTTAGTTCCTTTTAAGCATTTGGGCAAATTTCCAATGCTTTTAATTGCATTAGAAACCAGCAAAGTTAACTGAGTTATTGATTCTGCTGGCGAGACCAAACCCACAAGTTGGCAGCCTGGTATTCCTTTTTCTTTTTTTTTCTTTTTCTTTTTTGGTAATGTTGTGAGATTACAGGCCAGTCCCTGAATCAACAATTCTTTCACTCTATAATAAAGTTGTATTTTTAAATTTTGCTTTTGACTTTAATTGCAGCCAGGCATGAAATGAGAGAATGAGGGTGCCGTTCCAGATGAGTGCACATTCAAAATCATTCAAACTCTACTTGGAAGAGGAGAGGAAAATTAATAATGAGAACAAACAGGCCTTTGGAACTGGGCTCCCCCTCCTCCTTCTTTGTAAAATGAAATCCTTCTCCTCGCAGAGTAAATGGAAAAAACACTAGAGCAAACAAACTGGGGAGGTGCTAGCACAAGTGGCTCTCTTGGTCTGCACAGACCTAAATCAAGTGAAGACTGAACAGAACGACATACAGGACAAAAACCAGATCATTCAACGTGCATTCATTCATCCCACAAATGTTTATTGATCATCTGTTCTGTGCCAGACTTTGAGCTGGGTGTGGGGATGAGACAGTGAATCAGAAAAAAATTCCTGGCCAGGTGCGGTGGCTCAAGCCTACAATCCCAGCACTTTGGGGGATGAAGCGAGATGATTGCTGGTTTGAGACCAGCCTGGGCAACCAGGTGAGACCTCATCTCTACAATAAATCAAAAAATTACCTGGGTGTGGTAGCGCGCACCTGTAGTTCCAGCTACTTGGAAGGCTGAGGCGGAAGGATCGCCTTAGCCCAGCAGGTCTAGGCTGCGGTGGCTGGGAGCAAGCCACTGCACTCCAGCCTGGACAACAGAGTGAGACTCCTACTCAAGTTAAAAAAAAAGGAAAGAAAAAAATTCCTATCTTGATACAATAATATTATTCATAATATAAATAATTTTATTCACACTTACTATGTGCCTGACTCAGTGTAAGAGCTTTTAGTACATTTTCTCATTTAGTGCTCACAGTACATTTATGAAGTAGGCACAGTTGTGAGTCCTCCTTAGAGAGGAGGAAACTGAGGCACAAGGGAATGGAGTGATTGTTCAGGACCCTGTGACTGGTCAGTGGAGCAGCATGGATGGCTCTGGGGTCTTGGCTCTGCAGTAATGCAGTTGAGAGCCCAGTGGAGCAAGTAGGCGAGGACACAGGCAATTCTAAGATGGCTTGAGAAGTGACATGATGGGGGCACAGAGGAAGGACAGGCTGGAGAAACCGAGGAAGATGTTTGTGAAGATGTTTTATCTATGCTGAGATCTGAAGGATGAGAAAGAATAGCCAGGAGGTTGGAGTTCTGGACCGTATGAGAGAGCAAAAAAACGTTTCAGATGGAAGAGAAGTGAGGAGTGGCCCAGGAGAGGAAGAGAGATGAGTCTGGCAGGGTAGAAAGGAGGCCAGATCAGATCATGAAGAGTCTGGGAGGCCAGGTGGAGACATGTGCATCCTGGTGGTGACGGGAAGGCCTGAAGTAGCATCGTGAGATTCATGCCTTGGAAAGGTTATGTCTAACTGTTCTATATGCAGAATGGACTGGAGGGCTGGAAGTAGAGAGACTAATTAGGTGCAGAAGTGATGGTGGTCCAGTTCCAGGCTGGGGATAGTGGTGAAGAAGAGCAGTGTATTGGTTGAAAAGCATTTCGGATGTATAAATTGTAGGCCTTGTAGGACAATACACATGTCCACTCTTCAAATCAGATGAGGGTCTTAAGCGAACAACTTTGGTTGCCTGTGATAACTGATAACTCTCCGCTTCACTTTGTGTAGATGGGCACACATGAGAACAATAGGTAATCCTTCACCCTGTGAAGTCATCTTTTCTCAAGGGCCTAACCAAGAGTCCCTGTGAAGAACACACCTGCATTTGTGTAACAAGCAGCCCTTTAAGCCGTTTATTCTTTGTACTGTTTAAAGACCCTCATGTGAATTCCTCTGCTAATGTATAACTAGGATCTAGTTTTCTCTTTTAACTCGTGCTCAAACGTGATTTAATCCATCGTGTTTTACTTTTGCCTCAGCTTTCAAGAAGTTGAGGGTACATTTTTATACTCACAATAACTATTAGACTAAGACTTGACTTATTTGTTTTCCTGTCTTCACATTTAATTTCTGTCATTGAATACATGTGTCTTGTTTATAGTCATAGTGGCTATCAATACTGTTTGGAAGAAGTGGAGTATAAAAAGATAAATAAAATTGCCTGAGAATGAGCTCACAGACTTACCTTCTTTTTTTTTTGAGTTGGAGTCTCACTCTGTCACCCAGACTGGAGTGCAGTGGCTGCTCCCGGCCACCGCAGCCTCGGCCTGCTGGGCTCCGGCGATTCTTCCGCCTCAACCTTTCGAGTAGCCGGAATTACAGGCATGCGCTACCACGCCTGGCTGATTTTTTGATTTTTATTGTAGAGATGAGGTCTCACCAAGTTGCCCAGGCGGATCTCGATCCCACGGGCTCAGGCAATCCACTCACCTCAGTCTCCCAAAGGTGCAGGATTACAGGCTGAGCCACCGAGCATGGCTCAGACTTACCTTCTAATCCACCTCCTCTTTCACTTGTCACAGGATCTGAAATTCTACCACTGGACCTATTCTTTTGTTAGGACAAGGTCCTTGAAAGACACACATACGTTGTCTTGGAGGGTAACTTTTCTGTACCTATTAGTAAGCCCAAAGCAATTAACTTAGCAGGACGTAGGACTTTGAAAGGATGGGAAATGGGGAAATTTTGGTGGAGACTTGCAGGTTGGAGACATTTGGGAGGTTGGAGTTCTGTGAAGGCCAAGTAGACTCAGGATGAATCTGAATGAAAGGTCATGGAAGGACTGGCCAAATCTCCCCAAAGAAGGACAAGAGTCACTGGCAGAAGAAGAGCTGGTCAGTGGAAAGTGGGCTGCAGTGTGGCCACCCAGCCTTGCTTTCTGCCCTTGTGTTAATAAAGGTAGCCAAGACACAGTTTTGATGGACTTGAACAGCAGATTCAGAATACCATGAGGAGGTGAATGCCCATGTGGAGTGATGTTTAGGAGGCTTAGAAAGAGATTCCTGCCTTCTCTTACCCAAATAACTTATTACATTTCCACTGTTGTTGGTTCATTCATTGCATCAAGTGATTGCCATCTCAGAAAGTCTCTGCTAAAATGTGAGTAACCCTGAGTGGTGTCATACAATAAGGACAAAATCATAGAAACTCAGACCTTTTGCTGAGCGCGGTGGTTCAAGCCTGTAATCCCAGCACTTGGGGGGGTGGAGGCAAGAGGGTTGATTGCCTGAGCTCAGGGGTTTGAAACCAGCCTGAGTAACATGGTGAGACCTTATCTCTACAATAAATCAAAAAATTATCTGGGGATCGTGGCACATGTCTGTGGTTCCAGTACATGGAGGGCTAAGGCGGAAAGAAGGATCACCTGAGCCCAGCAGGTCGAGGCTGTGGTGGCCATGAACGTGCCACTGCACTCCCATCTTGGGTGAGAGAGTAAGACTCCAACTCAAAAGAAAAGAAAAGAAAAGAAAAGAAAAGAAAAGAAAAGAAACTCAGACCTTTGACCTGGAAGGGCTCATTGAGATAACTGATGCAGCCCTCATGTTATAGATAGGGAAACCAAGCCACAAGGAATTCAAACCAATCAGACTAAAGTCTCAAAGTCTAGATTAGAATGCAGATCTTTCCAGGCCACGTGATTAGAGGCCAGTTCATACCCTCTTCCTTTCTAAAGTAACTTTAGAAGGGAATGAGATCTAAAGTGAGCAGGTTTTGGATATGAAAGGAGATAAGAGAGTCAGTCAAGGAGACTAAAGTCCCTCCACCCCCAGCCTGTGTCTACAGGAGAGAACATGTGACTAAACCGAGCCAATCACAGTTCTCCATTCCCATGTTTGTAGATATTGGTACAAGCAAGGGGTAGGTTCTGTATCCAGGTGGATCCAACTAGAGCCCCTTCAAAATGGGATATGTGGAAGTGTCACTTCCTCTGTAAAGGCTATTTGGCCTGGAACTGCAAGAGACCATCTTTCTCATGGCATTTGAAAGAGTCTGCCTGAGTATGAAGGCAACACAGAAAAAAGCAGGACCCCAACAAAAAAGAATGAGGAAGAATGAAAGGAAGATAGAGAGAGGAGGAGAGAAGAAGCAGTAAACAGACTGAGAGAAGGAACAAAAAATAGATTGTGATGGAAATACAGAACACAAGAGCAAGCAAGCCACTGGAGGAAATAATTTGAGTTACTGGATCCAGCTATACCTGAAGCCAGATGCACTCCAAGACTTTTCAGTTTATGGGAACCAGTATCTTTTATTTATTTATTTGTTAGTTTGTTTGAACCAGTTGAAGTTGAAGTTGTCTTATTTTTAACTGCAAAGATCCTGTTTATATAAATTTTATATATATTTTCCCACTTGATTTTTCTCAACCACCCATGAGATAGATATTATAATCACCATTTTATGAGTTTGAAAACTTTAGGTGCCTCAGTTCTGTGATTGGTTTAAGATTATAGATCTTTCAGCCCTTCTGCCACGGCATGGAGCTGCCCAAGGTCTCCAAGGACAAGCTGGCGCTCAAGTTCATCATGAAACGGGTGGGGACACACATCCACGCCAAGAGGAAGCGTGAGGAGCTGAGCAACGTCCTGGCTGCCATGAGGAAGGCAGCAGCCAAGAAGGACTAAGCCTCCAGGCCCCCCAATAAAGCCTTTGCAGGAAAAAAAAAAAAAAGAGTATAGAGCTTTATAAAAGCAGCCTGTGCTATTCCTTATAAGTTCCTTTCTTTCTTTCTTTTTTAAAAATCTACTAAAGCCTTGCTATTCAAAACGTAATCCGTAGGTCGGCAGCCTTAGCATCACCTGGGGTGAGATTGGAAAGCAGAATTCCAGGCCTCATTCTAAAACCATTGAATCTGAATCCATTCAAAATCATTGAATCTGAATCTGCTTGTGCACAAGCATCTCAGGAGATTTGAGTGCATGATACACTTTGAGAAACACTTCACTAGGAACATGGGTGACTTCAGGGTGGTGGGGAAATTGAGGGTGGGTTGGGTAGAGAGGCGTGAGTGGTCTGGATACCAGCTCTATCCTTTCATGGCATGGTGAAGGACTGGCCTTCCTCTGCTGACTCTTCTTCCTAACCTGGTAGGTTAACACATCATTAAGATAATGCTAAGCAGATCATTTGCTAGATGACGACATTGGCCACATAAGATGGATAGTTGGACTGAGTCCGAGCAGGGGACGCTCACTCCACAGGGAGAGGCAGGCTTGTCTCCAGCTCTGTGTGGGCGAATGCCGTGCCAGCCGCCCAGACCGTGGTCTCAGTACCACAGCAGGCCTCTGTGGGAAGCCCAAACGTGAGTGAGTATCCTTTGAGGTCAGCATGTGGTACAAGCGGAAGCCTGTGGTCAGCATGTGGCAACTCAAATAATACGCTCCACCAGTGTGAGAAAGCCACAACACAGCATGGAGGAAACAGTTCACCAGAACGTTCTACCTCATGTTTGCTGGGCAAAATGGCCACTGTGGCTGGGATTTGAGCAAAGCCTCTGAGTTCACCAATGGGTACTCCTTGGAGAATCGTGTTGAAAGACAGGTGGACTGTGACAAAGGAGAGTTCCTATAAACACAAGCTTAAAAGGCCTGAAACCTTCCTGTCTGGTTTATTTCTCCCAGCACTGGGGCTGAATGAGGACACACAGATACATCCTTCTCCTTCTGGGGCTTCTGTCCACCTCCTCAGACAATATGCCAAGTTCTGAACGTCTCTAGTGAAGACACCTAGCCATGTGGTGTGTGACTGAGCTGTTCTGGGGACAAGTTCCTTGGATAACTTGGTGCATCCACCTCAGTCTTAATTCCATGTTCCTGGGAACCACATGGTTCTGCACCACAGGAAGAAAAGTCTGGGAGTTATCGCTCCTCTGGCTTGGGAGCACATTTCGCCTCTGATGTCTTTTTCCTGAATGCGTTTCAGCTTTACTCTTCTGATTCTTTCTCTCCCATCTGGTTTCTATCTGACCCAAGCAGCTGTTTTTTCCATTGAAAATAACACATTTACCTCTTTCTTCTTTACATGCCATGTTTTCAGTTCTGAAATGCTTTTTCATATGGACTGAAACAGACTCCATTTTTTTCCCTTCTTCTTCTTCAGGAAAACGAGTACCCATGTTTTGATTTGGGTATGTGCAAATTCTTTAAGCAGACCCACAGAACAATGGCAGTGAATGTCTTTACTCCCCTTGCTAGGAGGCCAGACCGTTTATCCACGATCACCATGCTCTGTGCACAGAAAGACTTTCAGCCATAGCTAATATTAGCACAGCACAGTATACATAATGTGGTCAGCCCTGCATCATAAATATTTATAAAGACCATAGGAGTGTCTCTCATAATGCAAAGAGATGTGCCCATTAGGAGTCGAGCAGTATGTGTTGGACATTTTTGGGAAATGGAGAGTAGATAAGCTTTTTCTCCAAATGACAAAACGCCCCCCCTGGATTTTAAAGATAGCTGGAAAGCAGAGCCCTGGAATTTTCTTTCCTGATTGAAGCGTGGGCAGAACACTTTGCCATTGGTGATGGAAGAATTTATTCCCATTTTAAGTAATGTTTACACGATCCAGCCACACCACAGGGAAGGGGATACAGGGAGAATTTGAAAAAGAGAGAGGTTTGACATTCAAGAGAGTAGCCATTTAAGGAGAGGTGCTGGGATCAGAAGGTGAGTCAAATCCTGGTGGCACCATGCGTCAGCTGTGTGGCCTTGTTGGGCCCTGAGATTTCTCTTCCTTCTTAGGGTCTTTGCATGTGCTATACCCTCTGTGTGCAACATTTCTCCCCTCCCCGCCGCCCCGTTTCATGTGGTGGTTCCTTTAGGTCTCTGCTTCAATCTCACTTCCTCAGAGAGGCCTTCCCTGACCACCCTATCAACAGGCACAGTCACTTGGCTGGTTTGTTTCCTGAGTTACATAGATCACTAGCTTTTGTTAAATCTTTGTTGTCTTGTTTTAAATCTGTCCTTTCCCTCTATAAGTCTTCATAATGGCAGGGACTGTGGTTTCCCTCTTCCCATTTTTCTTTTTTTTAAATCAATAGACTTTATATTCTGGAACAGTCTTAGGTTTGCAGAAAAACTGAGTGGAAAGTGGAGAGAGTTCCTGTATACCTCCACCCCTGCCCACTGCAGTTTCCCCTATTAGTAATGTCTGTGTTAGTGTAGTACATTTGTTATAATGGATGAGCCAATATTGATGCATTATTATCATTAACTAAAGGTCACAGTTTACATTTGAGTTCACTCTTGGTGTTGTACATTCTGTGGGGCTTGTCAAATGTTTAATAACATATATCTGGCTGGGCTCGGTGGCTCAGCCTGTAATTCCATGCTTTGGGAGGCCGAGGTGAATTGCGTGAGCCCACGGGTTCAAGACCCACCTGGGCAACTTGGCGAGACCTCGTCTCTACAATAAATCAAAAACTCGCCGGGTGTGGTAGTGTGCACCTGTAGTTCCAGTTACTTGGAAGGCTGAGGTGGAAGGATCGCCGGAGCCCAGCAGGTTGAGGCTGCGGTGGCCGGGAGCATGCCACTGCACTCCAGTCTGGGCGACGGAGTGAGACTCCAACTCAAAAAAAACAAAAACAAAAAACAAAACAAAACAAAACATATACTCACCATTACAGCATCATACAGAATAGTTTCACTGCCCTAAACATTCCTTGGGCTCCACCTATTCATCTCTCCTTCTCTGCCCTGAATGCATGGCAACCACTAATCTTTTTACTGTCTTCATAGGTTTGCCTTTTCCAGAATGTCATATTCTTGGGATCATACAGTAAGTAGTATTTTCAGATTGGCTTCTTACACTTTGCAATCTCTACTCCCTCCATTTGTAATTACCGTATTCAGAGTTCCTGACATAAGGAGTGCCCAGTGAATATTTATTGAATGAACAAATGAATGAGTTTAGCACTTTAAAAAGGAAGGGCTTGCCCACATCCTGGCCCCTGGGAAGCCCCCCCAAGTGGTTGTTACTTTTTATATTCTGGGAGCATTCCTGGATCTTGGTGGTGATGTTATGTGGCTGAGGATGCTTGGGGGCTGATAGTGTGCTTATGAAACTCAGGCTTCTATCCAAGTGCTAGTTGGTAAAATGACAAATTCTCTATCAGTCTCTGTATCTCAGGACAGCCACTCCCTAAAATTATGGGGCCTTTGGGAAATCATGATGAACCACTGATAGGATGTCCCTGGTCCTTGTTTTCAGTACAAAATACTTCTTGACTATTTGCAATTTTTTAGGACAGATGTTTCTTTCAAAATAACTCTAGGGCTCTTCGTTTGAAATGTTCTCATTTCTTTTCCCTTACATACTGTTTAGTAACCCCAGTTTTTCTTGAAGAAAATCTTCACACTGTGTTTCCAGTTCTACCTCCTTTTGCCATGGAGTGGAAATTCTGATGGCTTTCCCAGTAGGAAGCTGATGAGACTGGCCTGGTTGTAAAAGTGTGGCTGGCCAGTTTTCATAAACTCTCCAGTCTTCTGAAAAACCCAGGTTGCTGAATGAACTTCGAGATGTAAAACGTGAAAAGTATTTCACAAGTGCTCCCATCCCTGGATTATTTAAAATGCTCTGAAGAAATGAAACATTTCTGTGACCCTTTTAGGTCAAAATAGAAGTTGTGTCTTCAATTCCTGTGTTTTGTCTATCTAATGTCACCCATTCAGATATTTGGAAATAACTAGGTGACTGGCCACAGGAATATGCTGGCATTTCCTAGAGTTTTGGGACTATTCTTTTATAAAAATAAAGTGCAACCTTTTTTGATTTAATAATGGTTTATGCCAGAATTGGTTACAAAAATGTAATACCTTTGTCATTTTCACTGGGAAAAAAAAATCCATCTCTTTGCTCTGAGAAGATAGCGCTACAACCAAATTAACAGAGTTGATAAACTTTGAAATAAATTTCCTTCATGGAATAATCTCATAATCTTCATAAGCTATCAGTTCTAATAGTTAAAAATACCAATTGTTGTTTTGCAGCTTTAGTCATAAATGGAGTCTCTTTTTTTTTGAGTAGGAGTCTCCTCTGTCAACCAGGGTGGAGTGCAGTGTCACACTCACAGCTACCGCAACCTCAACTTGCTGAGCTCAGGCGATCCTTTTGCCTCAACCTCCCAAGAAGCTGGAACCACAGGCTCGTGCCACCACACTCAGCTAACATTTTGACTTACTGTAGAGACACGGTCTCGCTAAGTTGCCCGGGCTGGTCTCGAACCCCTGGACTCAGGCAATTTTCTCACCTCCGCCTCTCAAAGTGCTGGGATTACAGATGTGAGCCACAGTGCCCGGCTTGGAATCCCTTCTTGGGACCAGGCCTGCTTGAAGGTCAAATGAAATTCAAAGATGAGAATAACTGGTGGTGGACTGTGGCAGGGGTTGTCAAACTCTATTGCAAGATAACCAGGCATACAGATATAGGGCCACTTAAAAAAATAGACATATTTGTTAGGGCATACCCGTTATAAAAAAAATGGAAAATGACAAGTGCTGATGGGATGTAGAGAAATTGGAGCCCTGGGGCGTTGCTTGTGGGAATGTAAAATGGTGCAGCTGTTATGGAAAACAGTTTGGCAGATCCTCAAAAAATTAAACATAGAATTGCCATATGAGCCAGCAATTCTACTCCTAGGTATATACTCAGAATAATTTAAAGCAGGAACTGCAATGGATTCTTGTACCCCCATATTTATAACAGCATTATTCACAACAGCCAAAAGGTGGCAATAACGCAAACGTCTATTGGCTGGCGAATGGATAAACCAAATGTGACGTATCCGTACAATGAAATACTATTCAGCCCCCCAAAATAATGAAATTCTGACGCAAGTTGCAACATAGATGAACCTTGAAAATATATGCCAAGTGAAATAAGCCAGGCACAAAATGCAAATATTGTATGATTCTACTTTTATGATGCACTCATATTAGGCAAATTCATAGAGACAGAAAGTAAGATAGGGGTTCCTAGGGGTTGAGGGGATGGGGGAATGGGGAGTTATTGTTAAATGGATACTGAGTTTCTTTACAGAATAATGAAAAATTCTGTACATAGATAGGGTGATGGTTGTACAACATTGTGAATGTACTCAGTGCCAAAGAACTGTACACTTAGAAATGGTTATAAGTGGTAAATTTTATGTTATGTGTATTTAATACAATTTGAAAAGAAAGGGAAAAAAGAGAAATGGCAAAGGGAGACTGCCAGGCAAATGAGAAGAGACAGTGAGGCAAAGTGACTTTGGATTCGATTCAGATTCTTATCTCAGCTCTTGGCATTTTATCCAGATAATTGTCTTCATAATTATCCATTTCAGTGTGTACATAGACACAGCTGGGATAACTTTAGAAAGACATCACTAAAATTCATCAACTGTTTATCTTTCAGTATAGAATAAAGGGTGTTATTAATGTTAAAAAACATTAACATATTTTAAAATATTAAATTTCTAACAAATCCTGAGCAATGCATTAAGATGAAGAAAGTCCTTCTTATTCTGATAGGGGGGCTTACCACAGTGTTGTTATGACTACGGTGGGTGTTGCAATGGCTCATTCATAAAGACAGGCACCCCGGTTATTGGCTCATCACAGGCACGTATTATTGGAAACAGAATGTGCAGCCTTGACCCCCAAATAATGAATCCTTGCCAACTCAACTGAAAGAGCAACTTGTAGATTGTATCCAGCTAAGGACTGTGGTTGAGCAAAGACAAACATTACATAAAACATATTTTTGTTGTTCAGTGCTGCTGAGGATGAGTAAAGTTCACAAGAGCTCAGTTCAACACGTGCAACCTGATTTGGACACCAAATAATTAACATAGACCAGACAACAGAATGTTACTGTGCATAGGGGACCCACTTCATTGTGAGCCATGATGTTTAGAAGATGAATATCATGACTCAGAGATGAAGGAGTGGTCTCTGACTTTAACAACAATGATTGTATTGAGAAAGATTGAAAGTATATCCTGGTAGGGCTAATGCTAGGGATAATAAAGCTTATGATGATGGGCCGGGTGTGGTGGCTCACACCTGTAATCCCAACACTTTGGGAGGCCAAGGTGGGAGAATTACTAAAACTCAGGAGTTTGAGACCAGCCTAGGCGACATAATAAGGCCCTCTTATTCCAAAAAATTTTTTAAAATTAGCTGGGTGTGATGAGCACCAGCCTGTAGTCCCAGCTACTCGGGAGGCTGAGGCAGAAGGCTCACCTGAGCCCAGTAGTTTAAGCCTGTAGTGAACCATAATTATGCCACAGCACTCCAACCTGGGCGATGGAGTGAGACCTCGACGCAAAAGAATAAAAAAAAGTTTATGATGAATTCTAGTAAATATTTTTTACCATATGGTAGTTAAATAAACTCACAGTGTCTCTGGCTTCTCATATAGGGCACTTGTAAAGTTTTTTTCAATGATTCAATAGAAGAAATGTGCCAATCTTAGAGTCAATTTATAACTTTTTTTTTTTTTTGAGTTGGAGTCTCACTCTGTCACGCAGGCTGGAGCCTGCAGCCACTGTAGCCTCAACCTACTGGGCTCAGGTTATCCTTCTGCCTCAGCCTTCCAAGTAGCTAGAGCTACAGTCATGCACCACCACGCCCGGCAAATTTTTTGATTTATTGTAGAGACGAAGTCTCGCCAAGTTGCCCAGACTGGTCTTGAACCTGTGGACTCAGGCAATTCTCTCACCTCAGCCTCCCAAAGTAATTTATAACTTCTTAATGCTAATGTCAACATCTAGACAACTAGAAACTGCCAATCAACAGCATTGATGAGAACAGCTAACTTAGGAAATATTTCCTCCAAAAAAAAAATGTGCGGGTAGGTGTGAATTACTTTATTGACTAAATTGACAACTCAAAAATGGTTATTGGCTTTTGCTCTGTAGTTGTGCCTACTATTTCTCTGTTCAAGAATATTGGGGAAATGGAGTCGTTCTCGTTTCTCAGATCTCTCGAACTTGTCAGTCTCTCTATAGCCACGATCCTTGCCCAAGCCACTGACAACTTTCACCTGCTGCAGAAGCCTCCTTCCTGATCTGGGCTTGCTCGCCTCAACTCAGTCTCTAGTCCTTAACCTGAGTGATCTCTTCAAAACAGTGACCTCATCATTTCACTTCCCTGCTTTCAACTCTCCAGTGGCATCCCATTCTTTGTTCTTGTAAAACTTTAAAACATTTTTGGCTTATCCACCTATATATTTTTCTTTTTAAATCTTTTTTTTCATATATAATATTTGTATATTTTATGGGGTACATGTGATATTTTGTTATTTGCATAGAATATATAATGATGCAGTCAGGGTATTTATGATATTAATTACCTTGAATATTTATCATTTCTATGAGTTGGGAACACTTCAATTTTTCTCTTCTAGCTATTTTACATATAATAATTGTTATTAATTATAGTCACCCTACTCTGCTTGCAACTTATTTATTCTAAGTGTTTGTTTATACACGTTAATCAACCTCTCCTCATCCCTCTCCTAACCTCAGCACCCTTTCAAGTCTCTGGTAACCCTCATTCTATGCTCTACCTCTATGGGATCCACTTTTTTTTTTAGCTCCCATATGTGAATGAGAACATGTAATATTTGTCCTTCTCTGTTTGGCTTATTTAACTTAACATAATGACCTCCAGTTCCATTCATCTTGCTGCAAATGACAGGATTTCATTCTTTTTTTTTTTTGAGACTGAATAGTATTCCATTGTGCGCCACATTTTCTTTAGCCATTTGTCCATTGATGAGCACTTAGGTTATTCCATATCTTTGCTATCATGAACAGAGCTGCAATAAACATGGGGTGCAGGTATCTCTTTGATAAAGTGATTTCCTTTTCTTTAGGAATTCTAAAGAAATTCCTAAAGAATTGGGGTTGCTGATAGTTCTAGTTTTACATTTTTTTTTGTTGAATTCTCCATACTGTTTTCCATAGTGGTTGCACTAATTTACATTCCTACCAATAGTGAATAAGAGCTCTCATTTATTTGTATCCTTGCCAGCATCTTTTGGGGGGGGTGCTTTTTAATAATAGAACTTCTAAATGGGGTGGGATGGTATCTCACTGTGGTTTTGATTTACATTTCTCTGATGGTTTATTGATGTTGAATATTTTTTCATATACCTGTTGGCCACTTTAATGTCTTCTTTTGAGAAATGTCTGCTCATTGTTCTTGTAAAGCTTTAAATGTTTATGCAGGGAGACCAGTACACTCTGCCAGATTCGGTCCCTCCTGGCATTCCAGTGCTTGCTCGTGCCCCTGACCCCTTATTCCCCATCCAGCCTTCTTTCCATTCTCTGAACTAAGCTGATACCTTCTAGCCACAGAGCTCTTTGCCATTGCTAGTTCCTCTGTCTGGAACATCCTTGCCATTAATTTAGACTTGCCTGCATCTTACTTCAGGCCCCAATTGATATGTCACTTCCTCAGAGAGGCCTTTCTGGGACAACCCATCAACACTGGAACCTCTGTGTGCTCTCATTTTTTTCAGATCCCTTTCTTCAATAGCACTTATTGTAGTCAATACTTGTATTTTATCTGAGTGATTATACACTTAATGTCAGCCTTCTGCTGCATTATAAGCATAAAAGGGGCAATGTGTATCTTATTTATTAACGTATTTTCAGTATCTAGCAATTAAACTGGTGCATAGCAGTTGCCCAATAAATACTTGTTGAATGAGACATATTTGACCATAAAATGCTTACTGTAGTCAGAAGTAAGATGTAGGTGGAGATGTCCTATAAACAAACCATATGCATTCTTTAGGACTGTAAGTTATTTTTATGAGTGTCCAGATACCTCATGAAATTCTGAAATCATGATGATGGGGAGAAATTTAATTAATCATTTAACCTTAATTCATATTTAATATGACTTTTCTAAACAGATGGGGACTGTGCCAGGCTTGGCAGTGGATTTACAAAATTTGCACTGTCAAAATGCACACAAAAGCAACCATGTCGTTTCCCCCCTTTTCTGCTTTTATTGTTCCTTAACTCATCACGACCAAGAATCAATCCAGTATTTGGCAACAAGATGTGTGGAAAGAACTGAAGACATGAGCAACAGTTGACATGGAATCCCTCAGTGCTTCCAGTGGACCCACATTCTCAGGAAAGCCAACACAAGAAGTGTAGCAAACAGAGACAGAGGATGATGCATCTCTAACCACTACCTAACAGTTTTGGATCCGCCTTGAATGGGGCAGCAAGAGCTGTGTTTAAAAAGAACCCACTTTATTCTTAAAGTTCCCCAAGAGAAGGAAATGCCACCGTCTCCACAGGGATGAGGTAAAGATTAAATCAGATAACCCTTGGAAATGATTTAGCAAAGCGGTTGTCGTAGAGCAAAGTCTCAGTTACACTGTCGGCAAGGACTGTTAGCATTGGACAGGGCTGGAAGAACCTCTTTCAAATCTGTAGTTTTGGAACCCATGCTGATTGTCTTAGAACTCTACTTCTTGTGCCAGAAAGCTTTTGATAAATCAAACCTAGATTCCCTTCCCTGTCACTCAATAGTCTTTTGTTTCCTTTATTATTTCCTCTACCTTTCTTCAAATACGAAATTGGAATAAGTAACTATTTCAGAATGACTATGTCAAGTGAGTTGGGGTGGATTGTAAGGTCCTAGCAATTAGCCAAATAGCTGAGCCTAGATTTTCCCCTCCTCTCCATCCTGGCGCTTGTTATTTGGCTAATTGCATCAATTCTACACTTGGTTTTGCATGTATTGCCAGAGCCTAAGCTGTGGAAAATGGGATGTCCTTTAATGATTTCCTTTGAATGGCTTTCCATTTAGGGAGGAAGAGGGCCCCTCTTGTTCAAAAACAAAGGAACCATCCATCCACCAAGACCTTTCTTCTCTATTAAGTATCTCTTGAATTTCAAAGGAAGACTTGGAATTTCTCGGTCCCAATCTTAACAGCAGTTGCAGAACTGCAGTTTATTTTCTTTGTCCCTTTAAGACCAGAAAACACTACAGGCAATGCAACGACTGTTCTTATTTTTCTTGGGTTCAAAACAAGACCCGGTTCCAACCTGCTAATGCTTACCATTGCACAGTAACTAAGCAGTTTATGATAATCAGCTCAGAATGCACTTTCCTTCCAAACAAGGATATGGCTACTAGCGGCAACAGCTGTATTTTACTAGTCGATCCGCATGTTAAAGATTTACAGTTTTAAATTCTGTCACTTGGTTTGCCAACTGTTCTTCTTCTTGGAGCTGCCCAGTTGTTTCTGAGGGGCCTTGAAGTGGTTTCCTAGCCATTTAAGCGCCCTGAATGACAATGCGTCCTTAGAGGACTGAAGAATGGAATTCCCTGTTTATATCCACAAGACTTCTCTTGCTTTCCTTCTTTTAAACATATGCAGAGTCACCGCAGAAACTGGAACCGGATGAAAAGAAATGCTGGCTTGTAAGGAGAGTTTGAAAAACGTAAAGCTGGGAGCCGGCTTCCCGCTCTCTCCGTGGTTCCCTTTCTGCGTGATGTGATTCATCGGCTCTAATCCATCACCGATTCATCATGCTCATCCATCAGAACCTTCAAAGCAAACCCCACAGCTGCTTTTGCCATTTATCAGTGGGAAATAAAAGGGAAAGGGGGAAAAGTAAGGAAAACATATCACCACCTTCCCGGGCCTGGGATAATGGGTGTGAAAAAGGGGTGGAGGGAAAGCTTATCTAATGAAACCCAGAGCCTTCCTGGGATGTGAGTTCTTGAACAAAGGATTATAAATGAGAGCAAGGGCAGCAGCCAGTCTGCTGTAAAGTTTCAGGGATAAAGCCTACCAGAAACAAAAGGTTTGGTGGGAAACTAGAGGAATGTGGGCACAATAATATCCACTCTAGAGAAGTTTAAAACCTACAAATCTTTGTAGAAATTTGTTCTCTGTGACCAGTTGCCCAACTTTCAGCGATGCATTAGAACATGGGCGTTAGGAGTGGGAAGTAAACGTTTGACCTGAGTGCCCTTCCTTGCAGACCGAGAAATGATGGATGCGGTAATTCACAGTTCTCATTTTCATAGATGCCTTGCAAGTCACCTGCCATTTAAACACGGTCAATGTGTCTTAGTCGTGAATTTTTCATGCACCACTTTTGTTCTCAGATTTGAGAGTTAAAAACCAAGGGGTATGACTCAGTGATTCCACTTCTAGGAATTAAGCCTGTATATTTGTAAGCCCTGTGGAAGGCTCATCTCTTTGTGATCATAAGAGGTAAAAACAGCCCAAAGGTTTATCATTAATGACATAATATATAGTTATTAAAAAGAATGACAGCTGGGTGCGGTGGCTCATTCCAGCACTTCACAAGGCCGACTGGGGAGGGCCACTTGAGGCCAGGAGTTCGAGACCAGCATGAGCAACATATAGAGACCTCTCTTCAGAAATTTTTAAAAAAGAAAATATTGCGCTAATCACGGAAGGATCTTAAAACTGGGGTGCAAGTGGGGTGATGATGGAAAACATTCTGGGCCGAGAGAACAGAACAGAACAGAATAGAACAAAGTTTCTGTAGTGGATGGGAGCAGGGTGGTTCAAGTCCCCGGAAGAATGCCTGGGAAGTGGATCGTAGAAAACACAGAGGACTGAAGTAGGGGATGAAAAGATACCAGAGGGGACCAAACCTTCAGAACATTGAACTTTATCCTGTTGTTTAACATCATAATGGACTTTCTGAATATCCTCTACATGTCGAGTTATATATTTTTCCTTCTATACTGGGACTTATTTTTTTCCCCCCAAAGTACTTTCTCTCTTTTTTTCTTTGAATCAGAGTCTCACTCTGTCACCCAGGCTGGAGTACAGTGGCATACTCATGGCTACTGCAGACTTAACCTACTAGACCCAGGTGATCCTTCCACCTCAACCTTCCAAGTAACTGGAACTATAGATGTGTGCCACCACACACAGCTAATTTTGTGATTTATTGTATTTTTTTTTTTTTTTTGAGTTGGAGTCTCACTCTGTCACCCAGACTGGAGTGCAGTGGCTGCTCCCGGCCACCGCAGCCTCGACCTGCTGGACTCCGGCGATCCTTCTGCCTCAGCCTTCCAAGTAGCCAGAACTACAGACGCACACTACCACGCCCGGCTAATTTTTGACTTATTGTAGAGATGAGGTTGCCCAGGCGGGTCTCGAACCCGCGGGCTCAGGCAATCCACTCACCTCAGCCTCCCAAAGAGCTGGGATTACAGGCTGAGCTACTGAGCCCGGCTGTGATTTATTGTAGAGGTGAGGTCTCACCAAGTAGCAGAGGCTGGTTACGAATCCCTGGACTTAGTCAATCCTCTCACTTCTACCTCCCAAAGTGCTGGGATTGTGGGTATGGGCCATTATGCCAGCATTCCCAAAAGTTCCAAGAGGACATCGAGTAGAACTTGTTACAGCTCTTCCCAGGACAAATGAAGCATCTCACTAAATCTCCCGACATCCCAAGTGCTCATATCTCCTTACCCTTTCCTCCTATGGACATACTTTCAAGGATCAGGGCCTGCATTTCATTGCGTAAGGGCTTTCTTTGACTGCCAGCATCCTCTTTGCCCGATGAAGCAAGCAGATAATACCCTAGAAAGTTAATGACCCCTGAGAGCATCCCTCAACCAATGACTGATGGGAGTTGGTATAGTCCTGTCCCAGCGAATCCACAAATGGCTTCTATAGCCTTTTTTTCTCTTTCCTTAATGCCAACTGGGGAGAGAGTTGGCTTTGATGACTTCAGTGCAGAATTTGGATTTGGTTAAGAACCCATGTCTTTCGACCTAGAAGCCTGGGTCTCATCAGAGAAAAATACATTGCTCATCACATTTTCTTCTCAAGAACACAGCTAGTATTTCTTCAACCTTTAATTTTCACTAGATATAATCACAGAAGCTACGCTCATTTAAAAATTATATTTACTATTTTCTATAAAAATGCCTACTAATTTATACTTTGGGCATTTGTGTTCTTTATACTCTTCTATGAGACTCCTGAGTGTACCAATGCCAATATACTTGAAATGATCAAGAACCAAATAAAACAGATGTCGAATAATCTAGTTGGAACAAAAAGATGACTTCATTTGACTAATTACTTTAGAAGGACTTTTTCCTCAAACCTTGAAACTAGTACACGTACTTGGTACAGCTAATTCTCTACATCCTGTCTTTCCCATTTTTCACTTGTTACTATTGAAAAATTGGTGGAATTTTTTTTGCAGAGATCAGAGTGAAGAAATCTATGGCAGGGTGAAATTTCCTGGTCTGGAGGCTGCCTTTCTATTAAGGTCTCATTTCCCTTCCTTTAGAAAAATGAGACTGTTTTAGGGCAGGTCTCTGTGGGTGACTCAAATCAAAACCTTTTTAGTTTGGGAAGCCCAAGCACCAAGATATTTTCACGCTGGGATTACTTGTCCAGATGGTTTGAGCGCAATTTTCTTGGCATGCTCGTAAGAACACAGGAATTTTCAGGGGAAACCAGAGAACATAGTAGGGGGGAGGATGGGTGGGGGAGGACCAGTCATGGCTGAGAAGTCAGAAAAAAAGGTTTGGATTCCACCAAATGGCATCGGCCAGCTGAATTGGAGTCAGTCCTAGTTACATTTGGCAGGGGTACCCCCCTCCCGGCTCCAAGATCATGGACTTTCCCTTGTCACAGTGGGAACTACCTGGCTCTCCTAACAGAGAACGGAAGAGGGAAGAACCACAGGGAATCATGGAGCTGATGGCGCTCATGATTGAGGCGCAGCTCCAGACCTCCCCATCAGGAGGGCGTTGGTAAACTGCTGTATACCTGCATGGGTCACCCAGCGAGGTACGGAAGGAGACCTGTTAAGGGAGAGGTCATTCCAAAGAGCTGTGTTGGGCCTGGAAACACAGCCTGGCCAGGCAACTCTCTTTGATAGCCTCAGCAGCACTGTTTAAAAACAAAAATAAAGCATGGCAGGCAGAATCCTAAGATAGCCCCAGGGTTCCTGGCACCTGGTGTACACACGCTTTCTGTCAGGTATTCAATCAAACATAATTCTAGGTACTGCTGTGAAAGAGACTTGCAGATGTCATTAGACCCCACATCAGTTGATTTAGGATAGGGTGATTATCCAGGTGGGCCTGACCTCATCACATGAGCTATTTCAAAGCAGAGAGTGGCAGAGGTGGAAGTCAGAAAGCCTGTTCTCTGCTGACCTGGAAGAAAGAAGATACCCATGCTTGTGAAATGCCCTTGGAGGATGTGGCAAGGGACTGGGGGTGACCTATAGGAGCTGAGAGTGGTCCCCAGCTGACAACTGGCAGAAAAACGGGTAGTGTACTTAGAAGAGGACCCAAAGCCCCCAGTGAAAACCACAGGTCTGGCCGACATCTTGTTTTCAACTCAGTGAAGCCCTGAACAGAGACCCTAGCTAAGCCCCCTGCATGGACTTCTCCCCTTCAGAAATTGAGAAGTGATAAATGTGTGTTGTTCCAACCCATTAAGTTTGGGGTAATTTGTTCCACAGCAATAGAATGGTAGTACATATGACAATGGTTAGGTTAAAGCCAGAGAGGCATTGTAGCATGCAATCAAGAGAATGAGCTCTTTCTTCAAACTTTTCTGATGAAAATCCTGGCTTTACCACTTCATAGCTGTGTGATTTTAAACAGGTTGACTAACCTCCCTAAGTCTGTTTTCTTATGTGTAAAATGAGATTAAAATAATGGATATAATTAAAAGAGGACTGTGAAGATTAAGTGAAATAATATGTATCAAGTTCTAAACATGAGGCATGGCAGCTAATGATTGTTCACAAAGAGTTAGCAGCTGCAGCCATGATCTGTGGAGTAAATACCCAGCATGTGTTGAGCTCTGTGCAAGGGGCTTTACAAATATTCATCTTCACAGAAAGTCTGTGAGATTGGAATTATTATCCCCATTTTACAGATGGGGAAACTGAGATTCAGAGAGGCTTCATAACTTGCCCAAGATGATGCAACTAATAATTAGAGGAGCCAGAATGAAGATACGGGACTCTTTGGTCCTGAACCTCATCCCAAACATTTAATATTTTAAGCCTTATGTATAGCTAAGAGATTGTAACTCCTCAGATTCTTGTTGTGAGAAGACTCAGGACAACAGGTTGTGATTCCTCAGCTGCAGTGTCTCTTATAACAGATTCCAGGTGATTCCCCAGTGCACCAGGTGCAGTCTCTGCTCTATGGGATGCCCTCTCCTGTGTCCCTTATGGGTCCCACCTGTTCACCCTTCAGACCTCAGCCCAAATGTTACTTCCTAACCCTACAGACCAGACCAAGTCTAAATCTTCACATTTTATCATTATTTGCCAGACCAGTGGTTCGATCTGAGGGCAATTTTGCCCCCCAGGAGACATTTGCCTTTGTCTGAAGACTTTTTTTTTTTTTTAGAGTCAGAGTCTCACTCTGTCACTCAGGTTGGAGTGCAGTGGCATGCTCACGTCTACCACAGCCTCGACCTGCTGGGCTCAGGTGATCCTTCCGCCTCAGCCTTCCAAGTAGCTGGAACCACACGCACGTGCCACCATGCCCAGCTAATTTTTTGATTTATTGTAGAGATGGTCTCAGCAAGTTTCCCAGGCTGGTCTTGAACCTATGGATTCAGGCAATCTTCTCACCTAGGCCTCCTAAAGTGCTGGGATTACAGGCTTGAGTCACCATACCTGGGCAGCACTTTTTCTTGTCACAATGGAAGCAGATGCTATTAGCATCTAGTGAGCAGAGACCAGGGATGCCGCTAAACATCTCACAATGCAGTCTCCCAGAACAAAAGACTGTCCTGCTCCAGATGTCAGTTGTGCTGAGTATGAGAAACCTTCCGTGGGCTCCACAAGACTGGGGTTGCATCTCTATTCCTGATGATTGGATCTCCCATGCCTAAGATGATGCTCTCAAGAACACTTATTGGCAGGGCGTGGTGGCTCATGCCTATAATCCCAACATTTTGGGAGGCCGAGGTGAGAGGATTGCCTGAACCCATGGGTTCAAGACTAGCCTGGGCAACATGACAAGACCTTATCTCTATATTAAATCAAGAAAAATTAGCCGGGCATGGAGGTACTTGCCTGTGATTCCAGTTACTTGGAACACTCAGGTGGAAGGATCACCTGAGCTCCAGCCTGGGTGACACAGTGAGACTCCGACACACACACACACACACACACACACACACACATCTATACATCTATTGAATGAATAAAAGGAAGATAAATAGTGAATCTCAGGTCAATCTTGTAGCTACCTTGACTCTACTTTCTGCAGTTTCAGAAAACTGTCATCAGTGGCTGACAGTAATGTTGAAATTTATATACGTCCTCAGAGGAGGGAAAAATAAAGGGCAAAATTGGTCCCTGGTAAAGGAGTTAGAGCTCTTTATTCTTACCCTGGTGGTCCCGGCCTCTCCAGATTTTCCTATAATTTTAACAGATTTTTTTCTATCCATATACTTAAAACAAGAATGAGATTACATTGCATATACAAATGCAATTTTTTTTGCAAGTTAAGAATAATTCCTGAACATTCGTTTACTAAATATGTCTAGTGTGCTGGTACACACAGCAGAAAAGATGATTTCATGCCATTATATACATTATATAGCTTTCTATAGCATCGGTTTTCATGAATGCACATTATTAACATCAAATGGCTATAATTTATTCAACCAATGCTCTATTATCAGACATTTAGATCCTTCTCCCCTCCCCCTCCCC